>NW_015374078.1:0-1379 GCF_001272555.1 Dufourea novaeangliae | reverse complement strand
AAAATTAATTATTAACATATATGGGGTGGCTGCCTCGTCTCCACCGCCCCAGTTGCCATAGAGCATTTTTTTATAAGTTTTTTTATCTGAAACAGTAAAATAAAAATTAGATATTATAATTATACTTGTACATTTATATCGATGGTGAGCAACTGTTTGCTCATGATCATCAAAAGGAGAAATTTCAGCCGCGCTATACTCGTGAACGATCAATTGCCCACCTCTGATATCAGAGATAGGTAAATTTTTATTTAAACCAAATTTCACATAACGAATAAAAGATACAAAATTTATTTCATGAGAATTTATTTGACAAACACATTTTATAAAAGTACATTATAAAAGCTTAGGGTTTCATTCAATCCCTGCTTTCTTCATGGGGCGATACAACATTGTAACGCGCGTGCCAACACTTTCCCATGCAGGTATTCTTTCCCAAAAAGTATTGACCATGAAAGAGTGGGGATCGACCTATTACGCCACATCGATCCTAACAAAGGAGGATCAGTTCAACAATATCAGTTGTCCTTTCCGAACAATGTCCTTTGTATTCCACCAGTACATAGAGTTGATGTTCGGAAAACTAAGTTTCAGTTTATTTAGCGATTACGTAGTGATTATATAGTAGAGTCGCGTATGTCGTCGTTATAAATAGTGCAAATTAATTATTGTAAGTTTTATTAGTTATTGTAGGTTTTATTCATTATGGGGACACGAGGGCTGGAAGGGTCTCGTCTGGGCACGTCGCCTGGGCGAGAACTCCGATGGAGCTGATGTTCCACCAACACCCGGGCGAGCTTGCTCGTCCGGTGCGGGGAATTTCGGCGAAGTTGGGGGCTCGACCCGCTCAAAGTCCACTCACCGCACCTCCACGTGGGGTCCCCGGGTCTCCGCCTCAGTAGCTGGAACCGCTTTGCGGGCACCAGATTGCCGAGTGCGGAGGGCGAACACGGTGAGCTGGCGCACGATGGGGAGGACTCCATTCTCAACCAACATGATGATGATGGACAAGAACAAAGAGAAGGACGTTACTGCTCCAGGGGTGCTCGAAGCCCCAAGGGCCGGCGCGGGTGCGGTTGTTGAGCGGGCCGCACCCGTGTCGTTATCTGACGACCGTGAGGACCGGTTGGTGAACCCCCAGGCCAACGGATCCCTACTTGCTATTGGGGATAGGATGAGGAGGAATAAAACTATTATTATGAACAGCACAACGATAGAGAGTATGGTTACTACTCCAGGGGATCTCGGTGCCCCAGGAGCCGGCGCAGGTGTGGTGGTAAAGCAGGCCAAACCTGTGTCGTTATCTGACGACTGCTGGGCCCGCTTGGTAGACCACCAGGCCAGCGGTGCCTTAATGGTTACTGGCGAAGGAGGGGGTA
>NW_015374077.1:70941-80341 GCF_001272555.1 Dufourea novaeangliae | reverse complement strand
CATCGAGTTTTCCTGTCTTCCTCTCAGCCAAGATACAATCAAGACAGCTTCTAATAATCTTTTTGATTTTCGGTCGAAGACCCTGGAAGCAATAGTCTCTCTTCAATAGAACCTCCGTTTTTGCTACCGAAAAATGACCATTTTCATGCACACGTCTGATAACCTGTGCTTGCAGCCTTTGAGGAACAACGAGTTTAATGTCTCCAACGACTATTTTGAACAGTAATCCTGCCCGCATACAATACCCGTCTATTTTACCTTGTTCAGCCAATTCAACAACCTGACGCATTTTTACATCATCATCTTGTTGCGCCTTACGAATTCTTGCCGTCATATTGTCTCGATTCGCAGACAATAAATAACACATTGGTAACGGATTCCTACTCAAAGAGTCGACATGAGCCATTCTCCTACCTGGTCGATGTTCAATGGTGTAATCAAATTCTTCCAATAGAAGAGCCCATCTGGCTACACGCACACATAAATCTCTCTTACCCATCGTAAGTGAAAACGCTTTACAATCCGTGATGATCTTAAATTTAATTCCTAATAAATAAACGCGAAATTTTTTCAATGACCTTACTACAGCTAAAACCTCCAACTCATAACTAGCATATTTTGCTTCAGCCGGTGTAGTTTTACCACTAGCAAAATATACTGGATGAAACTCACCATCGTCATTATTTTGCTGCATCAAAACCGCTCCGAAACCGAATGACGACGCATCAGTATGCAATTCGGTTTCAGCATCTACCTTATATAATCTTAAGATCGGTTTCTCGACTAATTTTGCCTTTAACAGATCGAATGCACCAATCGCTTTACAATCGAGTTTGAAAGTGACACCCGCCCGTAATAAATCTGTCAATGGTCTTGCAATCGAAGAATAATTTTCAATAAATTTACGAAAATACCCAGTCAGGCCCAGGAAACTTTGACTTGTTTTACCGTCTTTGGAACCGGAAATTTCATAACAGCCATTGTCTTGTGTTCGGACGGCTGAACAGTACCATTTTCTATAATATGCCCTAGAAATTCAACTCTATTTTGCAACCACGAGCATTTTTTCCAATTGATCTCTAAACCATGATCCCTAGCTACTGATAACACTAACTCAAGATTCCGGATTCCACTTTCGACATCGCTCGATGGTATAATAAGATCATCCATATAAGCTAAAATGATCTTTTGATGCAAAAGATCTTTAAATACAGTACTAATAAATCTTACAAAAACCGCTGGAGAATTACATAAACCAAAAGGTACACGTAAGAATTCATACTGCCCGTCAGGCACAATAAATGAAGTGAATTTGCGACTTTCTTCGCTTATTGTGACATGAAAAAATCCATTCCTCAAATCAAGCGTACTGAATATTCTCACACCCTGTAACGCATCTAATTGATCTTCTACGAGTGATAAAGGATATCGGTCTCTTACAATTTTTGGTTTAATTTCCTATAATCTACACAAAGACGTATAGAATCATCTTTCTTTTTAACCAGTACGATAGGACTCGCATATTCAGAAAGCGACGGTTGAATAGTACCATCCTGTAACCATTCTCGTAATTGAACATTTACTGCATCTCTTTCCGCTGGTGCTAAACGTCGCGCTCTCTGATACACGGGTTCTTCATCTATCAAAATGATACTCATTTTTACATTTGCTTCACGAGTCTTTTTTGGAATATAATTGGAAATTATATTTCGAACTCTTTCTCTAGTCGCTTCATTATCAATATGCGTAATATCTACGTCATCATGTTCACATTCGATACGAAATATTGATGGTTTATTATCACTGATATTAGTATCAACAACGACCTCCTCGCACATTTTACTAATTAATATTTCTCCTCCTGTTTTAATTAATTTAACTTTATTTAGGAAATCAGCTCCTACAAGGAGATCGTGTTTCAACAAAAGATCTGAAACTACATAAACATCAATTTCGTATACATTTTCATCGATAATAACATTTTCCAAAAATTTACCCAACGTTTTATGACCATTCGATCCGATACCGGCAAAAATTGTTTCACTATTTCGTAGACGAGGCGCCCCCACTTTCACATAACATGACGCTCTCATCAGAGTTAAGTCGCTCGCGGTATCTACGATAGACATAATATTAATACCATTCAATCTTACCATTTTGCAAGACTTCATTGTAGGCGATTGTATTACCATTTTCACAGTTTTCTCCACTTCATCGCGTTTCGGACATGTTGGTGCGATGTGCCCATGTTGTCCACATCGGAAACACTTCAAACCACGAAACCTCAACGGACAATCCGCGCTGATATGACCTGCTTCGTTACAATTGTAGCATTTCCTTACTTCCTTCCTGAATACTCCTCTGTCTATTCGTTGGCCATCTCCACCGCCTACACCACCTGCTACTGTCGCACTTCTGTGTTGTCTCGCACGTGTACTGCCTGCGTAATCCACCGAAGAAAGCATCAATTGTTCAAAAGCTTGTAACAATTTTTCCGGAGTATTGAAATGATGCATTTTTGCTTGTACCCTTAGCGATTGGTCAGGTATACCCTCGACAATATATTCAACTAATTCGGTCTCGTCATCAATGGGTACACGATTCGCTTTTATAACTTTATCATGGAAATAATCTTCAAAAGACTCATTCTTCTTCCACACACGATCTTCAAATTGTTTGCGCAGAAGAATCTTGCTCGGCCGATGATGAAACATATTCTCGAATTTCATTAATAAATCATCTACATTCAATTCGATAAATTCGGACCGCGACTGCATCCAGTCTCGTGCCTTTCCTCGTAATCGCATTCCTATTAAAACTTTCATCTCATCTTCTTCTAAATGGTACGTAGTTTGGAGAACTTTTACTTGTTTCGACCAACTCGGATAATTCTCTGATTTACCATCAAAATAACTAAGTAATTCGGCAACAGTTTTTACACTCATTCTTCCACGTATATTTCCTGTCGTCGAATATGTTTGGAAAGAACGTCGTGTTTCTCGTTCTGACGCAAGTTCACGTCGCATCATCTCTAATTCTCGCTCCATCAACGCTCTTTCTCGTCGAAAAAGATTCAACTGGCGTAGTTCACGTCGATCCTCATCACTCGCAATATTGAATGGAGTCAATATCTTCTTCATCTGCAACTTCTCGTCTGTCAACGAATTCGTCAACCCTGTTTTCTTGTAATGTACGAGCCCAATTACACGTGGGATCATACTCTAACAAACGTGCTATTAATTCAGCTTTCAGGCCGGTTGTCACTAAATTATGTTCTCTTAATATCTCCTTCAATTCTAGTACCGTAAATACGTGTGTTCATATCTAGATTAGCCATCATCACTTCACAAATCACGTTACGTATCGTCACACAAATATTTATGTATTCGTAATTGTCTCACTCGTCTTTTACACACACTGATAATCCGATAATCCGGTCTCTGATTCTTGATGCTCTCGATCCCGGCTGAGCCCCAAAATTTGTAGGATCAGAGATAGTAGAATTATGCAGAAACAGGATAATTAATTTATTAAACACTTTAACTTTATAATTCACAAATACAATATGAAACACTATAATTAAATATATTATTATAATTCGTCAAAGTTATACCGTCCGTGTTTTCTATACCGTCCCTCTCTATTGCTAGAAAAACACTACTCAAAATATGATCGGCATTTACATAATCCATTCTATTCTCTCTCGCACTCACAACCAAATTATTCTCTCTCAGTCTCTCTCACAGATGCAACAAACTACCTCTTGTTATAAACAACTCAACTCTTCACGGCGGCAATGAACACAAAACGATACGACGTTCACAGTGAATACAAAATAATCAATATCACATATACATATAGAAAATTACCACATTATCTAGCTCGCACTCGTCGCGATACCGCTGCACGTACCTGGGCCCATAACCTGATAGTGATATCGGGTAGGAAGATACAAACAACGCGGTATGAACAACACAGTTCTATTACTAAAGAAGCGCGAGTCGTGCGCGTACTACAGAACGGAATGTAAGAACGGGAATGCCCGAAAGAGACCACGCGATGGCGCCACCACCGTCAGGTCCGACGTCTCGGTGCGGATCGCACCATCTGGATGCGACTTCTCCAACATTTACTGATAATGAATGTCTCTTTAAAAAGCCCGAAGAAATATTTACGTACAGAAACTAGCAGAAGTCTGACCGGAAATGAGTTATAGTTTGCGTTAAGTAGAAACAAAAATAATCTGCAATAAATTGTGAACTCACTCTTTCGGAAATTCACCTGCAGTTTGCAAACCTGTGTTACTAGGTTACTGGACCGATCCTGGTCATCGACTGCCGAAACGGTTTATAGCAGGGTA
Source organism: Dufourea novaeangliae (assembly GCF_001272555.1). NCBI lineage: Eukaryota > Metazoa > Arthropoda > Insecta > Hymenoptera > Halictidae > Dufourea > Dufourea novaeangliae. Next base: position 75,981 of record NW_015374077.1, on the reverse strand, counting down.
TCGCCCAGCGAACCAGCCGAAGTTATGGATTATAACTTCAAGTGCGTCCGGGTTATTCCACCGAATACGTATTCACTTCACTGCACGACCAATAACACTGATCACCCGACACGATCACTTAATGTATGTTTAATCGAACGTGTTGTTCCTACGTTAGGAAAATTGGTGACCCCGAAACGGGCCGATTGTTATCAATTTATCAGATGTTTCACATAGCCAAACGCATACACAGCAGGAGGTGCATTTCCGTTAGTTCCAAACCCTTCCAAAATTCTTTGTCCTTATTTTTCAACCCCGCCTCATTCCAGAATGTGATTTTACACAAACTTTTCCTTTCCACGTCTTCCCTCCTCCTTACCCTCTCTGCCCTCCATCTTTCCATTTCACTCGTTTCCCTGCTCCTCAAACCATCTTTCTCCTATTTCGTCCCATCTTTTCATCTTCCCATTTATCCATATCTTCATGTATTCTGCCTGTACCATTTTTCCTTTTTCTCTTTCCCCCTCCAACTCTCTTTCTAACTCCATCTCACCTTCCTTTCCTCCTCCGTGAGATCGTCTATTCTTTCTTTCTTGACTTCCAGTTTTATCTTTGTCTCCATCACTTTTCTTTTTTCCTCCTTCCCTGTCATTGTCACTAGTACCATTCCCCCCCTCCGCTCCTCCTACCCTTCCTATTTTGGTTACTTCCTATATCCCCTCCTCCTCCAGCCCCATTCTTTCCCATAGCATCTTCACTTCCTCATTCACTTCTTTTCCCTCTGTCTTTATCCCCCTTGTCACTCCATTATTTCTTCTCTCTTTCCTGTCTTGTTTTACCTCTATCTTTCTTATTCTTCTCCCATATTCATCTGCTTCTCTTTCTCCCACCATTTTCTTACTACTCCTGCTTTCCTTTTCTCTTTCCCATCTCCCTACCTTCTCTGACACCTCCTCCAATTTCCCTTCCTTCTCTTCCGTCTTCTCCACTCTTTTCTTTATTCTTTCTCTCCTCATCTCCTCTTCCCATCTTGTCCTCTCTTCGCCATCCCTCATCTACCCTTCTTCCCTCTTCCCATTCCTTTCTCATGCCTTCCTTCACTTCCTTTAACTGTTTCATCATTTCCCTTACCAAACGTTTCGTGCTTCCCTCCTCTTCCTGTTCACCCTCTCCCGTCTTCCCGTTTTTCTTTCCCTCTGGCAATCTCCCCGTCTTTGTGCATTTCTTAAATATTTCCTTTTCATCCCCACCCTCCTCCCTTCTTCTTCGTCTCGCTCCTTTCTTTTTTCCCCCACATACTATCTAAACTCCCCATACTACTCCCTACACTACTTGTGCTATCCCTTCTATATCTTTCCTCTTTATGTATGTTAAGATTAGGAGGTTTAGGAAAGTAATCGCAATAATCCCAATTGCACTCTGACGAGAACACAACTCTTTAATAACTGAATTAATACGCATTTACATTTACTTTATAATATCAAAACGACTTTGTAAGACGCTCACTTTGTTAATACTGCTACTTACTTCTACTGCTAACTAACTATACCAGCCACTCTATATATCATTCTTTAACAGTGACGACGACGCGCCTTCTCTCATACTCAGTTCACAGCCACGTTCACATATTACACGCCTCAACAGTGAATCACCATCTATATATGCATATATATATATATATGACTTTGTTCAACAATGTAACATCCCTTTTTGTTTTTCTTCCCCCTTCGCTCCGTCACGCCCACTACTCTTTTCTCTGTCCTACACTTTCTATTCTTTTTTATTCTATTTCCCGGTGCAAAAGATCCCGCCTTATCACTAGCTCTTGGAACTCGCTCTTTCTCCCACAGCTCTCGCCACTTGGGTCTCCGCTGTGGGGGACGCCGTATTATCACGCGCGAATTACTAGGCGTCCGACACCACAAGATTCACGACACGATCGGTAAGGGGAAGAGGGGGAACAACAGATCGATGCAATATGTACGAGTAACAGTATAATGAAAGTTTATTACGAATACTAGTTGTTTGTCGAAATGTAACAGTACAACCAGAAGTCGCCTGAGTGTCGTCTCAATGACTAACGCATAACACGCGCAACACGTGGCAACATAACCTTGAAACGAGACACACGGGTTCGGATGATAACTCTTATGCAGGCGATACCATTCCACGACACGAGGGCAACCTCGAGATTAGTGATGGGATTTGGAACGCTTCGAATCGCTTCGAATCTGATTCGAAGCTACAAAAGTCTTGAAAGTCTTGAAAGTCTTGAACGGATTCGAAGTTCCGAGGCGATTCGAAGTCTCGAGCGGCCTCGAAGTCTTCACCAGATTCGAAGTCTTGAACGGATTCGAAGTCTTGAGCGGATTCGAGTCTTGAACGGTCTTGGAAATCTTGAGCGTTTTGTAATTTGTAAGTCTTGGAAGTGTTGAGATGTTTTTATAGGTTATATTATTATTCAATATCTTCCAGGTTACAGGTTACAGGTACAGGATTTTTGATTATTTTTGTTCAAGCAGTATCATTGATGTAAGGTATTAAACAATAGTTGTAAATTTCGAATTATCATAAATACATTTATTGTTCTAATTATTTATTTATTTTTTTTTTTGTGGGAATTGAGGAATGTGAAAAAGGAAATGTAAAAAAAGTGAAAACATTTCCCAATGAATAAGACACAATTTGTGAAGAAATAAGGTTATTGCTTATATATATTATTTATTGAATAACAAAATCGTATTTAAACTTAACATAACGTGGGATATAGTTGAAGAGAAATTTCCGTCACTGGACGAGCGACACGGCATGCGCACATACACACACGCGCGCGCATGCGCATTCCTTACCTAAGCAAGACTTTTTCCGAGGGTGGCCTCGTAGCCTGACTCAAAACCAAATTTATGATACTACAATAGTATTTTGTATAATGTAATATAATATACAGTATGGCCGATTTAAGTGTATACGCACTATTATTTCTTCAGCTATTGAAAATACCAAAAAATGTTTCATATAAAAGTTGTTTGATTTCTTGCAGCAAACATAATAAAGTATTTGATATGAAAGATTTTTTGTGTAGTCAATAGTTAGCGTGTATACATTTAAATCGAACATGCTCTAGACTCTAGTATACAATATAACATAACAATTATATTTAATGTCAAGTAAATAATAATGGATTTATTTCTTATTCAGTAATAAAATTTTATCCAAAGTCGTATGCTTTAGTCTATTTCTTTTACAACTTATTATATTCCCTGCTTTTGAAAAAATTCTTCCGCAAGGCACGGATGTGGCAGGGCAGGATAAAATTACTTTTGCAAGTTTGGCAAGGTTCGGATATTTTGTTATATTATTCTTCCAGTACTGCAATGGATCTGACAATCTATTAATATAACTGTCTGATAAATAATTTTCTAATTCATTTGTCGGCCCAAAACGATATGCACTTATCGAATTTTGTTCTGTCACTTCGTTATCGAAGGACGTCCACAGTGACAATGTGCTAGGGACAGGTGTACTGTTATTTGTTTGTACTATTTCAGAAACTGACATATTTAAAATGTGATTTACTATTAATTCCTTTCCCTTCTCAGCGTTTTCGCTGAACAAAAAACCTAGTACTTTAAAGCGGGGATCTAGAATTGTTGCCATTGCATACAGTGAATTAGTTTCTATTGTATTAAAATATTTACCCATCGTTTCTTTCAATTGCACTGATAAACTATTGTCGCTATGTAATTCGAGGCATGTATGTAATTGTTTAACAGCTATATTAATTTTAGAAATTGAGACGTTGGTTTCACTACTTAATTCCATGGTTAATAAATAAAACGGTTGCAATATTGGTAAACTTTCAATTAAGATTTCCCACTCAATTGTGGTTAGGGAGTCAAACGGAATATGAAAAAATAATAATGCCGATGTAATGGCTTGTTTTTGTTCTATCAGTCGGTTAAACATTTCGTACGTTGAATTCCAACGTGTCTCAATTTCTAAGATTAATTTATGTTTTGGTGCATTTAGTGCATTTTGCATTTCACTTAATTTATCTTTTGCCAAGCAACTAGCTTTGAAATAAGTTACTATACGCCGACATTTCTGACGTATAGCTACTAAATCTGGAACGGCTGCCAATGATTTTTTTACGACCAAATTTAATGTATGTGCAAAACATGAAACACTGCAAACCGACTCGTCCAAATTCCTAACGGCTGCGAGCATATTTGCAGCGTTGTCCGTTACTACATGTTTCACCTTTCCGTGTATATTCCATTGATAAAATATATTTTTCAAGGTTTGGGATAAGGCGTGACCTGTGTGGCTTCCGGTTATCTTCTCAGTTTGTAATGTATATGTTTTCAATTGGAAGTCGTGATTAATGAAATGGCATGTCACAGATATAATATTATCCACGTTGATACTAGTCCAGGTATCGCAAGTTATGGAGACGTCGGATACGGCATCAAGTTCTTCTTGAATCATACGTCGTTTCTCATTATAAGCATCTTCCACTATTTTTTTTAACGTTTTTCTACATGGTATTGTGTACCTGGGATCTAAGTAATTTATTAACGTACGAAAACCTTTATCCTCAATAATTTTAAAAGGTTGTAAATCTATTACAATTAAATCTACCAACATTTTGTCAATTTTTGATTTCCATTCATTTTTATCTGAAAACAAATGAAGTTTACTATTACAGCTGAAGATAGAAATACAGTAGAGTCATTAATTTCGGCATCATGCCACATCAATCACTTTTTGCACTCGATATCAGGGATTTCGTTCAAAATGAAATATGTTGTAGTCCACGTGAAATTAGACGGGGTTTAAGTCATAAATTTTGGTTCTCGATTTTTTTTCAAAAATACGCCGAAGTTTAGGATTTTTGCTTATTTTCATGAATCCGCGATGTTTTTAAAAATTTATATCTTGGAAACTATTTATCGTATCGAGTTTCTTCTTCGATTATTTCCATTTAGAAGGATTGCCCTACTATAATAATTCTTTTGTTTATTATTTAGTTAATTTGCTGTATTTACTTAATAACATTTA
>NW_015374077.1:51802-70265 GCF_001272555.1 Dufourea novaeangliae | reverse complement strand
AATATGGCGGTAGAAATCACTAGACCACTAGACGGCCAAGTCCGTCGAGCAAGGCGGTACGTGCGAAGCCTCACTAGCGCCACACCGCCGTTTCTCTTTTCTCCTTTCAAATCCTCACCTTTTTCCCACGTTTCACACTCATAAAACAAATACTAGTATGTTTCACTTGAAGGTGCAAATTGTTATGAAAAGACTACTTATGACAGGTCCCCTCGTTGGAGACAGATAGGTAATCCTAGCGAAAATGATAGTGATGAATAAAACTAGCTTGACAATCATCCTCGGTGTATACTTCAATAAAAACACAATTTTTCACATAGAAATAAACGATTTAACCGGCTATACATTTTTTACTAGAATCATTTCCGCAAAACTGCAACTAAATGAATCTTTGTATTTTCATAGGTGATGAGATTTCTATTGCAAGTAACGACAGACAACATTTGCTTAACAGGCATGAAATTCTTCTCAGTAACTAGAAGCCTCGTGCTAACGGTATGTATCTTAATCATAAATAGGTAATATGCAGGGTGGTCCGTAAGTAAGGCCACCTAAATATCTCTTTAGGTTATTGTGATGCAAAAAAATATTTGTCATGTAATGTGCATGGTGTCAATGGACCAATATCTGACAAGAATATTTGTTTTCCAAGATCATGTTTTTCGGAGTTATAATGATGTCTATCAATAATTGGTACTCTAAATGGTGAAAAGTATCCCACATTCTTGCAAAATAAGTTAGAAATGCTTGTACATGATGTACCACTAGATATCCGTTTAAGAATGTGGTATCAGCATGACGGTTGTTCGGCTCATTCTACACGCCTTGTCAAACAAATTGTGTATTTAAAATTTCCAAATCGATGGATTGGTCGTACTGGAATTGTAGGGTGGCCACCGCGTTCACCAGACTAATTATTAATATTAATTATAAATTTTATTATATTTAATTATTAATTATATTAATTAAATTATAACTATTAACCGAATAGTTAGAGGTCGTGCGGATATTAATTCCGAAACAATTAAAAAATCTGTACAGTCGGTCATTGCACGTTTCAGGAAATGTATCACCGCAGGACATGTTTTGAACATCTCTGAAGATGATAACTTAAGAGAAAGTGAGTGTTGTCTTAAAACGTCTGATGATCGATATGTTTAGTGTTGTAAAAAATATTTTTTTCGCATTCACAGGTTCAGAAGTCTTGGCCAAAAATATTTGACATCAATTTTATGTAAAACTTTAATTTTCGAAGGTCAAGGTCATTTGAAGGTCATGTTATTATACATATCTGAATGTATTTTACGATCAGCTACGTAATGCAATAAAAAAAATGTAGTTATGTGTCAAGAAACACCGATGACCTTGATAACTCTGAAAAAAATGACCTTGGGAAAAAAATATTCTTGCCAGATATTGGTCCATTAACACAATACACATTAAGTAAGAAATATTTTTTGCATCACAATAACCTGAAGAGATATTTAGGTGGCCTTACTTAAATGGACCACCCTTATACACGCTGCATTAGCCTATTACGAAAATCGGGATATTTAATTATACAGACCTGAAATTGTTTACCTCTGTTCGAGGTATAGAAAAAACATACATAGAATTTATTACATATGATTTACCTACTTTTCAAAAACAATTCAACTATTCGTCCTATTGCAATATTTTGTTGATTGTATTAGAATTAAACTCGAATTTGTCATTGTTCATATTTTGCAGGTTGCGGGCACTATAGTCACCTACGAATTAGTACTCGTCCAGTTCAACTCCGTCCAGCAAATAGATTCCATGAATAGTACAAATGTCTGCGAGGTGAAGTAAACGAGTTTACAGAGTGACAAAAATCGCATCTAGAATTTTCCTGTTCCGCCTAAATTTTCTATTCGCTTCTAGATATGCATATATGTGAAACATAATGATATGTAAGCTGCAGTTATATAATATTATATGGGATGAATTATCGCCATTAATTTTTTGGTTCGCTCTTCTTTCCACTTTCATTGTTTCCTGTTGTTAGATAATACTCCATCTACTAATATAATTTTCAATTATATTATCTGTCTATGAATAGAGAAAATGTTGCTTATGATCAGAAATAATCATAAACCCAGAAAGCTTCGTGCCTTAAATTTAACTACTATTTTTATTTTTCTGGATGCAAAAATAATGAACTTTTGGCGGTACGAGGCATGCCAGGCTGACGGTTGTCCAGAGACAAAAGGCCTGTGTTTATAGCACGTGCGAAACACAACAGAAACAATACAACCGTTATCGAAACAACGAATTTCGATTCGCAACGGATTTTCTGCAGTCAAGGCCATGACCCGATACGAAGCGGACGAAACTATCCGAACCGATAGTTAGAATTATATTAGTGTAAAAAACATAGTAATAGAAGGTATCGGTAGTTTAAAAAAATTGTGTTTCCGAAGTAATTCATAAACACCCCTTACACGGTCCACAAACTGATACTATTCAAAGTTGTACATGAACTTTATTACAATATCAACTAAAGGGTCTATGTACTGTTTTACTGGATATGGAAATATTTAAAACCGTATAATACATATACTTACTTAATAAAGGAAATACACAAATTTAAAATATAAGTTAATTTGTCACGGAAAGAAACGAAAATTTCGATCTGTGATTTTTAAAACTACAGCGCACCCTACCAAAATATCTCCAAAAAGGAGAAGTAGTACTTCTGATGATATATCGTTACTATAATTATATAAATCTAGTATCTCTAAAGCTTCAATAAGAAATTCACATTTTTTTTTTTTTTTTGCGTTTGTGATTTTTGACTACTGTAGAATAATGATCGTTTCGTGAGTTATACTTTAAGAAATTAGTGGACTGTATGTTGATTTGCATTGACATGAAACGAGCAAGTATGGAATGGATGTCTGGTGACAGCCGCGTGGCAAAGTGTACACGTTTTGGTTTTGTGATTAATTTATTGAGTCAGTGTGTAATGAAAACAAGAAAGTGAGCAAACCTGCAAGGTGTGAGTAGTGTGATCATACCATGTGAGTCTGAATGATAAGAACTAATGTAGAGAGCTTTTTATAATTAAGTAAATGGCCCCACAATGAATGTTTTGTTCTTGTAAGAGAGTCTGAATGAATTGAGTAGTGTATGATTACCGTGCAGTGGATGTAGAATGACTGTGATGATAATTGCAACGAGGTGGTCGTAAAGCACCTCGTTCCCTCAGATAATTAGCTCAAAGAAAAGATCGACGTCTCGTTGGATAAGTTGAGCTGGTTCTCTCGTCAGTGAGTCGAACTGTGTGTTGAGTGGATGATTTGCATTGGTGTGACCGTTCCTTTCGGCCAAAATGCACAGGTCACATAATGCTGAGTCGTTCGCGTTGAGTACTCGGTCAAGAAGGTAAAAGACAAATGACAAGATGTCTTTCCGCTCGCAGGTTAGGAAGACGGATGTGACGTCCGCACGTGACACTGGTGATGAGTGCAATTCGTGCGTTCGCTAAGTGGGGCGCACGCCACGCGCCGCTATTGGTGCGCGACGTGCGCTGAGTCGACGGTGATGATGCCGATCATAACAGATGCATCGTTCATGGCTGATCGGCCGTTACATGGTCGGTTTGTTGGTGATCATTGGGAGGTGCTGCCCTCGTCAATTGATTTGTCTCAATATTTAACAACCACTAGCACCGTCAACCAAAAAATAGCTAAAAATTCTCTAACACGTGCCCCGGTAAATACTATCAGATTTTTTACAAAACTTTTGCACGTCACTAAATAGGAAAAATAGAGGAACAATCGCATAATCCGAATTTTCCCAATTATTACTGTCTTGGTTGAAGTAGAGGGTTCACAATAAGATTTGATACGTACGGTTCTTTCTGGGTAAGTTATCAAAATGGTACATCCCATGTCGAAATCGGTCTAAGGGTAGATTTGACCTCCGTATCCTGCAATACCCTATAAACAATTCGTACTTTCCTGTTACATGAATTCGAATTATAACAAAATAGCAGTTTTTGATGATACAATAATTTCAATATTGCGAAGTAGTACTCAATTTCTGTATAGTTAGTACGCGTGACATGTAATTACACACGTGCAACACGCATTACAGAACACTATTGAAAGCGTCGATTTTAATAGGTCGACGCGCAGTAAACGACTTCCTGCAACGTTCTGACGCATATCGTGGAAAATATCATGATGTAAGGATACATGGTGTGCTCGCCCAGCAGCCTCATTTTCGTCTAATTGTAACAAAACAGGGCACATTGCAAAATATTGTCGAACAAAAATAGAAAGAAACAAGAGGAAGTTCAAAACAAGATCAAAGAAGAAATCTGATGCATTCTTAGTATCATTAAACTACGTCATTATCGAATACGTGTGGATTTTAGATATAGGAAGCACACATCATGTATGTAAGAGAAGAGAATGGTTTACTAAATTAAACCAGGTCAAGTAAACCAGGTGCAATACTGCATGCCAAAGGAGACGATAATGTAATACTTGAAACATTTGTTGGATACGAGGAACAAAATATTATATTACACGATGTACATTTTGTACCGAATCTTAGAAAGAATTTAATGTCACTTTCCCAGATTGAAAAGAAGAATAAAGAACTATTATTCAAAGAAGAAGGAGTTAGTATACGAAATACCTTATCAAAGCAGGTTATGTGCAAAGCTTGCAGGAAGAATGATTTATATATAGTGAGGGCTAAAGTGCAAACATCGTTTGAGGGTACAGCAAAGTCAACCAATTTAGGTTTACAAGATGAAACAATATGGCACGAACGATTTTGTCATATTAACAACGACACTATCAAGGAGTTGTCTAATTCTGATCAAGTCATAGAATTCAGTAGCACGAAATTAGATAAAGACACAAGTGATGCTCGATGCATTGTCAAAGCAACAAGAAGTCCTTACAAGAAATTAAATGGAAGACACCAAAGATACATGGGAGCTAATCCACTCCGTTGTTTGCGGTCCACTGCCAGTTTCATCAATTGGCGGAAGTAAGTACTTTGTAACTTTCGTTGATGACTTTCCAAGAATGGTCTCAGTGCAGTGTCTAAAAACAAAGGACGAAGTGAAAGACATTGTCAAGGATTATAATGCGAAAGTAGGACGTCAAACAAGAAAAATTGTAAAACGGTTCCGTTCTGATAACGGATTGGAATATTGCAATAAAGATTTAATGGAATGCTTTAGTCAACTAAGAATTAATAACGAAAGGACCAATGTGGAGACGTCACAGATGAATGGTGTAGCCGAACGGTTAAATAGAAACTGATTAAATTTAACGAGAGCCACATTGAAATCTGAAAGTTTACACCAGAAGTTTTGAGCGAAAGCCGTCACAACAGCCAGTTACATCAAGAATGGGGTATATACAGGGTGTTCGACAACTAGTGGGAAAAAATTTAAGGGGTGATTCTTTGAGGCAAAATAAGACGTAAATCAAGAATAACGAAATTGCGAAAAATGCTTAGTTTGTTAGTTACAACCATTTAAAAATTGACCCAAATCATGGCAATCCGCGCGCACGGAGTGTTAGCGGATCATGGCTCATCAGGGGCGTACAGTCACTTTAAAGACTCAACGACGTGCAGGAAAAGTCGGTAGAATAGCTGTTTACTTACCCCGTAGAAGATGTCGATAACTTGTGCTCGCGGTATTTGAGTCGAATCCACCTGTATCGCATTAACTCTGATTACTCGATAAAATTCGCAAGAAATGTAAATATCTTCTTACGAATATTATCGAGTAGAGAGGGTTAATGCCCCCTCTAGTTGTCAGGTATAACAATTGTCCTGTCCACGAGTATCCATGAAATTAATTCGCACATGCACGTACACCACAGAAGTCCGCGAAAATTGTCCACACACACTCAGCGATTGTCACGTCCGCGAAAAATGTTCACACACTGTGTGATTAAGTAGACCCGCGAGCTGTTCCTTCGTTGAGTTTAACACTCTACAGGTTACACAAAACTAACACTCAAAATAAATAATTTAAAACTATTTAACACTAATTTTTAACCTACACTAATTAATTTATAACAACTATTTATACTAATTTTTAACATGCTATAATTAATAAAACCTGTAATAATGTATAAAATCTACAATATTTAATAAAACTTGCAATAATTAATAAAATCTACAATATTTAATAAAACCTACAATAATTAATAAAATCTACAATACTTAATAAAACCTACAATAATTAATTTGCACTATTTATATCTGCACCCCGCGACGGAGGACAAGCTCGTCCACACAGTCACCCCCTAAATGTAAAGTCATTTAGGTATGAATGACACAAGCCGCTTACGGTCGACCGACGAAGGCGGCTTGCTACCTGAGACGGAGCGCGCCGCTGTTTATTCCTGAAATATTGAATATGGACTTACTGTATGTTTTATGTGCAATGCACATTTTATTACCACTTCGATCTTACTCCAAGTGTTTGAGGTTCTTGTTTCCGCAAAAAAATAATATGCAATTAACATGGATCAGACAAAACGTATAATGATATTAGAATGAAACTAAGATGAAATTTGCCGCACCTGCATTACGATGCATGAAGAAACTACATAAAATAAAATAAATAAAATTGTTAAACACATACATTCGGTGTAATATGAACCGTTTCTAACATAGAGTTGGCATTCGACATTGAAATTTCTTTTTACAAGTTAATGTCAACAGGGACAGCTGAAAACACAATAGGCAAGGTCTTCGTCAATGGCAGTAACACGTTACAGGCAATCCGCGGGTGGTCGTCCTGCAGAAAACAAGAGACAGTTTTATAATATCCAGACGTGCACACCCTCGGCATCGTGGCCAAGTGGCCCCGAGGCCCCCAGTGGTGTATGAGAAAAAAATACAGATGCTGCTCTAAGAATATGCGAAAAGAAACCCGACCTCCAAGACACTTTCCCATGCAGTTTTTCCTTCCCAAAAAGTATTGACCATGAAAGAGTGGAGATCGACCTATTACGCCACAGCGATCCTAACGAGGGAGGATCAGTTCAACAATATCAGTCGTCCTTTCCGAACGGTGCCCTTTACATTTTACGAGCAAATAGAGTTCATGTTCGGAAAACTAAGTTTTAGTTTATTTAGCGATTACGTAGTGATTATTTAGTAGTATCGCGTATGTCGCCGTTATAAATAGTGCAAATTAATTATGGTAAGTTTTATTCATTATTGTAGGTTTTATTAAGTATTGTAGATTTTATTAATTATTGTAGGTTTTATTAAATATTGTAGATTTTATTAATTATTGCACGTGGGTTAAAAATTAGTGTTAAATAGTTTTAAATTAATTATTTTGAGTGTTAGTTTTGTGTAACCTGTAGAGTATTAAATCCACCGGAGGAACAGCTCGCGGGTCTACTTAATCGCACAGTGTGTGAACATTTTTCGCGGTTGGGACAATCGTGCAGTGTGTATAGACATTTTTCGCGCACGTGACAATCGCTCAGTGTGCGTGGACACTTTTCGCGGAACCGGCGGATCGGCATGACAGCCGCCTGTCCTTAAAGCTCTATTCTGACTACATTTATAAAATGTTACTAATGAAATTTGGTATGCTTGCAGAGAAACATGGATGGAACAACATACATATATTTTTTCCAGATGCTTAAGAACGTGAGTAGGGGTTCATTTTTGCAAAACACAAATTTATTATACTTTTTATATTAAAAAGTTCCATCTTTTGGGATATGAGCAAATAAAAAATTTATTTTCTAAGTGTAATACTTTCCGAGACAAGAATTCTTTTATACAGTTATGTTTGGCTAGAAACACGCATTTTCATGATTTTTAATATGATATAATTTGTTATCATGTTCGCTACGTATGCCGCAGATCAGCGTCGACTGTGAACTTGGCGACACACATACGTACGACGTACGACGCATATCCGCGTCGCGCTCATATTTTGTTTACGTATGCCGCCAGAATAACAGCACTCGGCGAAAGTTCACGATTCTCGGTACGCAGCGAACACGTCTTATAACTTTGATGCCAGCAAAATGATGACATAAACTCATTATTCTTTCACATACGCTACAACATATTACAGTTTCGTAAAAATCGGAAGCCGTGCTTCCAGAAAGTTATCGATTTAGCGTGGGATGACCCTAACTTTACAGTAACTGTGACCTCATACGGGGTCACGTGGCAATGAATATGTTAATTAAAAATTTTAAATATATCAAAGGAACAATTTGGGGAAATTTTAATGGCAGGAGGTATGGAAAATACGACACTTACCTTGAGAGCACTTTTGCAGCCATCAATCCGGTTATAGTTAAAATAGGCTGATGTGGCCTTGTCACTCTTCTGACAGGAAATTGTCCTATTATTCTTCATAGCCACTAACACTATCCGAATCGGACATTTTTAAAAAAATTTATAAACGGAATCTGCTTTAAACTTTAAAATTTATACCGTAACCGAAGGATCTGTACTTCGTTCAACGAGCCAAGGCACCAGATATTAGATGTAAATCCCGGTGACCCTCGGGCAGAGGGCTGGTAGCGGGATCACGCGGTATGACCGCGACCAGCCCTGCCTATTGCCATCCCCTACAGGTGTTTACAGGGCGGGCTCTTCTTTGAGGGGGGTAGTAGCGGTGCCCCCCCCCCCCGTGACGGCTGCACGTTCCGTCCCTCCACCTCCTACCTACAGTGCCGAGGGGTCACCTCTCGACGCTGTCCTCTAGTGGGCCGACTGCGAAAAGAGGTGGTACCCCCCGTACCAACCCCTCGGCCCGGATGCCCCGCGGGCCACGCGGGGGTCATCGCTGATGTGATCGTATGAATCACGCCACCCGCTGGGCAAGCACAGATTTGGACCTGTTTTTACATGTAAAAAGATTATACAGCGTGTTACATTTAAACGCAAATGGTGAAATATCTCACGAAGGGTTGAAGGTATTAAAAAACGTTCTTACAAAAGTTGTATGATATGAGGGGGGGGGGATTATGTGATATAAATAGCTGTTGTGTGAGTGGAGCGGCAAAGGAGCTTTCAAGGTCAAGTTAAATTTTTAAAATGGAATCTCATATTTTTTTATCCATGTTGGAATAATTCTAGACGTATCGAAGTATAAACGTCTATATTTATAATCACACTTTTCACTGTATTCTACAAAGCTTACTTTAATGTGATTAGAGAAATTTACGTTACGGCGGTACAATGCGAATGCGAGACACACGTAATCAATTTTGGGCAGCACGCGCTCGTTGCATCGACACGCACTCCCCACTCCGCTCTCACCGCGCGGTGTTACGTTTGCATACAACGTATACCACAACTTTGGGATCTTTATAATAGAAGCCACTGAACGGATTATTTCGACAATTACGGAACATGTAATTTAAGTCTTCCTCCAAACTTCGTTCAAATTTCAACTCTTAATGTTAAAAATTGACGCTACAGTGATTTAAAAAAAAATTAACGCGACTCCTAATTAACTTAGAGAAAAATAGTGTGTTTTAAAATTTGTAGACAAATAGCAGTTATCGAATGGTTTACACGGCAATGTTATTCAAATTGTTTACAAGAAAAAAAGGTACCTATTCTTTGAAGCCATTCTTCGATGGTTTAATTTTAAAGATACATTTCATCTGGAAGTCTATATAGATAGTACAACTCTCAAAGAATAAGAAAATAACCACGCTGCTTGCTGTCCGACTTACCAAAGATGGAGAAATGAACTTTTCCGGAGACGCGTGTGGGATAAATTAATGGCTTTTTTTAAAAACGAGCAAATATTTACTGTTGGAATTTGGTACACCGTATGATCATAATGGAGGCCATATTCTCTTAAACAGCATCTTAGTTTTTAAAAATGTGACCGTGCGGACTAAACGACCCGTATGAAAATTTGTCGCTGAAAATCCGAAACATTCGCGGCGGTATTGTCATTTCCTCTGCACTCATATACTGCGTTTCGTTTACCCTTCACACACGTACACACACTGGCAGACGTCTTTGTCTCCTCAACCGTTGCTGTTATGGTTGACTCTAGATTACGATACGAATGTTCCAAAACCAAGAAAAAAAGGTATTATCCTTTCTAGCGAAGCGTCAAGCGAGGAACAACTAGCGTCAACCATGTCAGATCGTTTCGTCCTGTTCGACCTAATAGAACGCCCAATTTCGAAAACTAAGGGAAAAAGTGGGACAACCGAAAACATAATAGGCAAAGTCTTCGTCAATGGCAGCAACACGTCGCACTGCAGAAGTCAAGAAATAGTTTTATGATGTCCAGACTCGCATACTTTCGGCATCGTGGCAAAGTGGACCCGAGTGGTGTATGAAAAAAAAATATAGATGTTGCTCTAAGAATATGCGAAGAGAAACGCGACCTCCAAAACACTTTCCCATGCAGATTTTCCATCCCAAAAAGTATTGACCATGATAGAATGGGGATCGACCTATTACGCCACATCGATCCTAACGAGGGAGGATCAGTTCAACAATATTAGTCGTCCTATCCGAACGGAGCCCTTTGCATTCTTCGAGCAAATAGTGTTCATGTTCGGAAAACTAAGTTTTACTTTATTTAGTGATTACGTAGTGATTATTTAGTAGTATCGCGTATGTCGCCGTTATAAATAGTGCAAATTAATTATGGTAAGTTTTATTCATTATTGTAGGTTTTATTAAGTATTGTAGATTTTATTAATTATTGTAGGGTTTATTAATTATTGTAGGTTTTATTAAATATCGTAGATTTTATTAATTATTGTAGGTTTTATTAAATATTGTAGATTTTATTAATTATTGCAAGTTTTATTAAATATTGTAGATTTTATTCATTATTGCAAGTTTTATTAAATATTGTAGATTTTATTAATTAGTGCAGGTTAAAAATTAGTATAAATAGTTGTTATAAATTAATTATTGTAGGTTAAACATTAGTGTAAATAATAGTTATGAACTAATTATTTTGGGTATTAGTTTTGTGTAACGTCTACAGTGGTAAACGCAACGGAGGTACATCGCGCGGGTCTAATTAATCGCGCAGTGTGTGAACATTTTTCGCGGTCGGGAGAATCGCGCAGTGTGTGTGGACACTTTTCGTGGACTTCTGTGGTGTACATGCATGTGCGGATTAATTTCATGTATACTCGTGGACAGGAAAATTGCTGTACGTGATAACCAGAGAGGATATTAACCCTTTCTACTCGATAATATTCGTAAGAATATGTTTACATTTCTTGAGAATTTTATCGAGTAATTAGAGTTAAAGCGATACATTCGACTCAAATACCGCAGACACAAGTTATCGACATCTTCTACCGGGTAAGTAGACAGCTGTTCTACCTACTTTTCCTGGACGTCGTTGAGTCTTTAGAGTGACTGTACGCCCCTTACGAACTCTGCCCCGCTGACACTCCGTGTGTGCGGATTACCTTGATTGCGTCAATTTTTAAACGCGTATAACTAACAAACGAAGCATTTATCGTAATTTCGTTATTCTTGATTATTGTCTTATGTTGCCCCAAAGAATCACCCTTTTAAATTTTTTCCCACTAGTGAATGAAATTTCCGTATAAGGAAACTTCGACAGTTGAGGTTGCGTCACGCTTCCTAATTTTTGGATGACCACGCCGTGGGAACGGGATCCTGCTCGCCCGTTTACTTGAGAGATAACGGAAACCTAAGGGCGTTTTTCTTTTCCGAGTGCGAGTTCAGACTATTAGGGCGAGAGGTATTAAAAAAAATTCTTCGTACGTAACATACCTAAAATCAGTAGACTGCCGATTTTTATGCAAATACATATTTTTCATATTGCATATGTTTTGCGTATCTTACATAAAAGGCAGATGACTGAATATGTTACATATGGTTTGTACATATTGTTGCGACGCCATGAAAAGTACAATATTTTACTTATTTTATAATTCAGAAATAATGAATTATGATTCATAATACTTTCATGTTATAACTGTCGTATGATCAGTTTATAATAAGCCTGTTCAGTGTAATTTGAATTCATAGTCAGTAATATCGCAAAAATAGTAACGTTGATCACGTTATAGCGTAGGGCGCAACAGAAATGGATTGGAATGTTAGTTCAATTTCATCGTTTTCGGAGTGCTGATCGTTAGAAGTGGTTACTGATTTTCGTACAATGCCTGAAGCAAGAAGTGCCAAACAAGTTATAATTAACAAATGGATAAGTGAAATAGCTGATACAAATTTTATTATGGAAGGAGACATTGCTAATTGCTAGGTGTTCAATAAGCAGATTAACTGTGATAGAAAATCACAGTTGACTCAACATACAAATACTGCTACTCATAGGAGAAATATGCAGTGGTGTAATAATTCGAAAGCAAGTACAAGTAATCAAGTGCCAAGTAAAAATCAATTTTATAGCGATTTGTATCAAGCGATGGTAGCCGTAAAAATGCCTTGGCGGTGTCTAAACAATATAACGTGGAACAATTTCCTTAAAAAATATACTGATGAAAATATATCGAATGAATTCTCTCTTCGAAAAAATGATTTGCATGATCTTTTCGAATCATGTATTCAGGAGATTCGAAAAGATATTGCAGGACACAATATTTGGATCTCTGTATATGAAAATACAGACAACGCCGGCCGCTATATCGCTAATTTAGTTGTTGGAAAAATGTGCCAATCTGAAGCATCAACGCCTCATTTGCTCGCTTGCAAGCAATTAGAAAAAACTAACCATGCTACCATTGCTCGATTTGTCGATTCAGCAATTCGTGTGTTAAGGCCAAACGTGGAAGACGATTGTTATGAAAGAGTTTTGCTCCTGGTGACTGATGCAGCTCTGTACATGTTAAAGGCTGGCAGACATTCAAAAATATTTTATCCAAAAATGCTACATATAACATGTTTGTTGCACGGAGTAAATAGACTAATAGAGGAAGTACAACTCCATTTTTCTGCAGTCAACACGCTAATATCTGCAGTCAAGCAAGTGTTCCACCACAGCCAATCGTTAGAAGATGGGGAACTTGGTTAGAGGCAGTATTATTCTATGCAAAGTATTTAGAAGATATTAGAAAGGTAATCATTTGTAATTCTTCATTTAATTTTATTGTCTTATCTACATTATTACTTTATTACTAATATTATTTTTAAGTGGTATTATTTCTAAAATAAGTAATAAATTTGTTTGACGATAAAAATGCAGCATCAATTAGAGTTGCAAAGGAAATTTTCGAAAAGGAAAACTTAAATCAAGATTTGGCATTTATTGAAGCTCACTTTGGTACTCTCCTGGTAACTGCATCAATGGAAATAATTCATGAAATTGCTAAAAATGTGGAAAGCATACCCGGTACTTTTGGAGAAACAATTAAAGAGAAATTCAATCGTATTCTAGCAAAAAATCCTGGTTACGATTCACTATCTAAATTTGAAAAAATTTTACCAGCACGATACCAGAGTAAAGTTAAATATGTACCAATCACATCTTATGACGTAGAGAGATCATTTTCTGTTTACAAATTAATTTTCTCTGACAAACGATACCATTTGACAGTAGATAATCTCAAAAAAACGATTATTGTATATTGTAACGTTAATGATGATAAATAAAATAACAATAAAATCAATAATACTTTATAAATCTACATGTAATACATGTGTAATATATGTACATACCTAGGATATATATCCTGCATACTTTCTGTATATTTTGTGCATATTTTCTGCAAATTCTCTGCATATTTCCTGCATATTTGTTGCATATTTGGATACATTTTAGCTGCATAAAAATCCGCAGTCTACTAATCAGGAATAAAAATAATGTGTTTATTTGTTTATGCTTGAATATGTTTAAGCATATGTTATAAATTTGTTTATTAAAGGGAACTGTTATACTAAAATCATAATCTTACACATACGTTAACTAACATACACATTTGGAAAAATGTAATTTTTAATCAGAAAAGGAAATTCATTTTTTAATGTCTCTTAAGAACATACATACATTTCTGTTTAGTTTCTCCTTTCAAAAATTAGTCTATTATATTAAAAAACATTTATTGAAACATTTGCTGCTTGGTTGGAATTATATACGTATAAAGATAGTTTTCAATATTAAATTATTAAATAAATACGGTTATCTTCTATGAATTGGTCATATGGTAATGTTCGTAAGAGTTTAGCGCGAGATTTTAATGTATTTCTAAATAATTTAACTTCTTATTTATATTAAATAGGTAAAAACCTTAACATATTTCTTAATCAATTTCAATACTGTGTTACGCGGTAAGGTGTATTGTATAATAAGTATAAACGAATTAGAAAACATTAACTATTAAATGTATATAATGCTTACAAACAATAAAAAAAACATACTGCTTTATAATTTTGTTCTCAAAAACTGACATTTTATGTACAGAAAAAAACAAAATTTTTTGCGGAAGATTTTATCTGGAATCCTTTTTAAAATAATTACAAAAATTAATTAAAAACACATTCATTTACAATTAGTAGATGCCTACATACCATATTTATTACAATTCATGGAAAATGTAACTTCGTAATACTTTTTTTTTTCTAAATATATACAAACGTATAAGCATAATGAGAATAATTAAAAAATACTGATTACTCAATAATTCTGATAATTATAAATCTAACAAGGGCTAATACATCTCTGGAATGTCATTCCAACGTGTCTATTGAACTGCCATATCATTTTTATAAATGTACGAAATATTTCCGTCTTATAGCCGTAAGTGATCAAGCTGTGAATTACGTTTCGTACCTTAAATCTAAATGAAAAATAAATATCACTATTATTTCAGGAAATAATGTAACACTCCTAACAGTGTTATTCTCAAATCATGAAGCGCGTAAGAAAAAGCGGTATTATTTACGCGGTTACTCCGAACAATTTGACATCATCTAAACAAGGTCCTCCTAAGACATTGAGAGTGGGAGAGGTGTGCGGTGTCCACCCCTCTTCTCGCTCCATTCGTCAACACAGGTGACTCCGTCGTTTCGTCGATCATTCATAAAGCTTACCTTCGAACGGCCAAGCGATACAGAGTCCGTGAAACGTTCGGTAGCGTACTTTTACAAATCTTCTCCGACCGTTAACCACATTGTTCGCGCGAAACAAAATCAAATAGTCGCGCCGAATTCGGTACATCAAGTACACCGAGTTTCAGTAACAAAAAAATAATCAATTTAATACAGTTTTCGCGATTGATGTCGTATGTTCACAAACATCGTCGTGGTAGATACTTGTGATAGACTCGGAACTGCGTCGATTTTGTAGAAATACGACGGAGGAATTAGTATTCGAAATACTTTCCTAAAAAATGGGAACGTACCTCAGACTATGGACGATTTATCTGTTGATAAAACTGTCGTGCGCCGGGAAATCGGTGGACATACTGACGTCCGATAGACTGAATACCTTGGAAGAGGAGGATATTATTCGAGTGTTCTCCCGTAACAAAACCACCTCGTCCTCCAATTACACAATTATTCAGCTGATCGGCGACCTGAGGAACCATACGATCGAGACCAGCGAACAGACATGGAAACCCCGGATGTTCAATGCTCATAACACCAATCTTCTCTACGGTGAGTTTTGCCGAGCACGATCCATTATTCCGCGATGAGATTGTTGAAATTGTTAATTACGAACGCGACTGTATGTTATGCTTACAAACGAAGGTCAATTAATTAAGAAAGTGGGAAACATTTATTATTATTTTTTTTGTTATATTTCTGAAAAGCAAAGAGATACTAACGGTTTTATTGTCATTAGCGTTCTTCGGTGAATCACTGAGCAATTGACGATTGAAAACGAGAATTTCCAACTTGGAGAGTGTTAAAAATATAAATGTGAATATGTATAATTAGATGGGTTTTTTATTGTTCGAAAAATATTATTTTCTTACATCATCATGTCAGTTCAAAACGGATAACCACTTCTTTATGGATGCGTCAATAATAATGGGTCCTACAGTACTTTGATGTTCGAAAAACTTTGTCTTCAATTACTATATCGATACCGATTTCTAATATGCATACAGTATATAAAATACATTTTTTTACATGAATTAATTTTAAACTACCTGTTGGTAGTTAACCAAATATTACTACTTGAATCATTCAACGGGTATGAATAAAGGCGAAAATACATAAAGTTATGTAATCATTATCGAGTATTTGTTTGGTAATAAATTATTATTGTGTAAAATTAAAATTAAAATTATTAATATTATAAATTAGGCATCAGAACATCATTGATGATCGTATACAGTGGAAAAATTAAATTTTAATGACATTACATGATAGTCGTGATATTATAGGACCTTAACATCAATGACATCCTACTCATCCGTTTCCTGCTTCTTTCAACTATTGCATGTGTCTCCAAAAATAAATCCGTTTACTGTCATATATACTTCAATAAGTTTATATTTATAATAAAGAATGTATTCCATGAAATCTTTCAAAACTAGATTATTATATCAGTTATTAATTGTCTATGATTATACATGCGCATTTATGAAATGGAATTTTTATTTATTAATATAAATAAAATTATACGCAGAATATTAATTATTATAAGATAGAAGCAATCAGCATGATTAAAAAGGTAATGAGTGTCTCTAACTGATGTTACAAACATAATCTAGCGGCATTTGTAAATTTAACACCATCATTGTTCGGTGTTCCGCTTTAGTCACTAACGATATAAAAATTAAGTAGATTATTTATATTAGTTGATACGTTAAAATTCATCGAAATTTGAATGAATAACAGGATACATAGTTCATTTTGTTTCGAAAGTCCAACAACTACGGGTCATTCCACGCCAAACGGATCACTTTTGTACACGATGTCTGGGATTTTGCTAAAATTGAAATATGTTTAGCTATGTATGTATAGACACTGCGAGGCTTCCTCGCGAGGCTTCCTCGATCAAGTTACCTCGCGTCTTAAAGAAAAAGGAAACTATAACACTTAAAGTAAACATTCTTGCTGGTATTTATTAGTACATATCTTAAAATCATAAGAAAAATTGTTTGTGATGGTTTTGTCCACGTGGTCATAAATAAACCGCAAGGCTTTGAAAAACGAAAGATTGAAGAAGTGGGGACGTAAAATCTGGAGATACGGTTATGTGGAGTTACGAATGCAAAGTTTTTCTTTAGTTTTAATTTAATTAAGTTTTTCTTAAATATTGAAACTTCGATAATTGGTGCATGTTTAAAAAAAATGTACCGAACTATGGTGTTTTTCTTTGGTCAAGAAAACTGAATAAACAAGAATTGCGTGGACCAAACCTATTGACCGTAGGTCATACCATAAAGAATGTAATTACGAACCAAATGTGTTTCGAGAAAAATGGGTTTAAAGTTTTTTTTTTTATTCGTATGCATACGAAGTTAAAATTATGGCACTAACGTTTAATCAGCGATTCATGCTCCATACAGTAGTCCTTGCGAAACACGGTTTCACTTCCTCAATTTGCTACTGTAAGTCCGATTTTTCTTTTTTTATTATTTTTGAGTGCGAGCTTTTTCGACGCTGCAATGCTCACGCGCCTTGCTTGCTTGATAAGCTCTTCGTCGCACGCCTCAGCGTAAGGAAATGCACAAGGACCAACATTGACTCCCATTACAAATAAAAATTTCATTAACGTAGAGCATCATTCGTTAAAAATACATATTGACGCCCAGGGGCAATTTCTAACACATTTCTACAATTGAAAATATGTTTAGGTGCGAACTGCCACAAAGTACAATTGTAACTTTCGTTACTGATTTGAATATATCACCCTAAACATCGTTTCAATAATTCTCCTTCAGTCAAGCTTTCAAATATTAGCTGTATTATTTGTTGAACAACTTGATCCGACCGTCTCTCCAACTTATGGCTGTAGAACCTTTACCTTTAAGAATTTCGACTTAAAATTTTTACAGTACCTATACTATTACAAAAAAATTGAGTTTTTGAAAATTTTACATCAGAATTTTCCCTTAAATAGAATACTATGAGGCAAGCAAATGAAGCAGGTTGCTGCTGCAGCGTTCGCATTGATGATGATTTACAGAACTTTGAAAAATAAAAAGACACAAAGACGAAAACGACGATGACGAATCAGAGAATTAGTCTGGCTTAGGTCTAGGTTACTAATAAAGTTGGATTGGGTGGATAACGTTGGGGTTAAGCATCCCCGGGTAATGCCACCCCTAGCCCCAATTGCGGGGCTTTGCGAAAGCTAGTGCGCTAATGAGCCGTGCTTGTGGCCTTGGAGGGGGGGGGGGATACCGAAATCCCCTCTCCCAGGAGACAATGTGCAACTAATCACTAATTACTAGGTCTGGGTGTCAAATGCAAGGCGTTTGAATCAGTTGAAGATACCGTACAAAACTTTATCCGCATGGCAATGACTGGTTTCGAA
>NW_015374077.1:366-51749 GCF_001272555.1 Dufourea novaeangliae | reverse complement strand
GCGAGTGGCTATTATATTAAAATTTGTAGCTACTAGAGACTCTTTTACGAGTTTACAGTATCCTTTCCGTGTGTCAAAGCAAGCGATATAATCCATCGTTCCAGAAGTTACAAATGCTAGAACCTTTTGTTATTGTATATAATGGTGCCGAGAAGATTAAAAAGGTAGAATATTCAGAGATGAAAGGAAATGAGCGCGTGCATTGTTGTAGGAAATTGAATAGAAAGCGGAGTCCTGCCAGAGAATATTAGTCTCTACTATTAAGTTAATGTTAATAGTATTAACTATAGAAAATATAAAATTAGGAAAACTTATTTCTAAAGATCGTGATAGCTGAACGGTATAGAAGGAATACTATTAAAATTATGGTATTAAATTATATGTGAGCAGGACGTTCGAACATTGATCACTTTGTACTGGTCATGTACTCCTTGTGAGCATCGCATTAAGAATGATTCGAGGAGTCGTTTTATATAAAAAAAATCATCTGATTCTATGAAAACAAATTGCGGTTGTACTTTGCAAGAGCACCGATACACTTATAAAAAAATAATACTGTAAAATGGCACAGCTTGTTAAAACGTTGGGTACTTAGGCCATACAGGTCAACAATCGGACGCCAGCGTGTTAAGTCGTGCAGAACTTTTCTCTGTGACTCCTTCTTTTATCTCCTTTTGAAACAGGGCTATAGCCCAATCTAGTTATTATCGTAGAATCATCCTGTATTTACGTGTAATTATGTGACCTACAAAAGTCTTTGAAATGATTATTCAAATAACAATATAACGAAAAAATGATTATACATTCACTGATATGAAATAACTAAAATTTCCGCACAGGTAAACGTATATATTTTAAGACGTATGAATAAAATTTTTATCTATCCTCCTAACTTAGCAAATCGCTCTATATTCGAAATAGGTTTCTCTGATTTCAGTGTTCGTAGGATGGTGTGAAAAATATGAAATCTTTCTAAACATCCACAGTCTACTAATCATATTGATGTTAATGGTGTAATATTTCGTTATTAACGATTTATTTGTTTACTTTTATCAATGTTTACTGGTGTGAAAAATACTACAATATTTTCGTATAAAAATGTAGCAGAAATGACAAGTTTGTTCTACCTCCGTTAAACTACGAAAAAAGTGCTAATAATAATAGGATATAATCACATTGTAGATTTATTCGTATAAGAAGATTTGAAATGATTTCAAAGATACAGTTCTGTTATTCGAGAATTCTAACAGATGTCACAAGATCGATAGAATTTTTTCACGATGTGACCGAGGAGTTTCGGCCAGCGTGCTGCAGGGCGAACGAGCGTAGAATGACTGAACGTCGGAAAAAGGCAAAACTACTTTCGATATGTCGAAATACGGTGCTACTCACGCTCGATTTTCATCCATGTACAGTGTCCGCATACCGCATGCGATTTCGTCGTTTACTGTGACGCACAGACGCCGCACAGTGGTTTAAAATGCAGTTGCAGCCGAGCAAAAATAAAAAAAAATGAACTATCTCTACACATGATTATTTTCTGCCAAAAATAGTCGAATTTATTTGTAACTTACAAATAAATAGTTATATATTTGAATCAAAATCAATAAATGTATGTAATGTATATAGAATAAAAGCAGTGCGAAGCATTAGGAGTACTGTAAAATTTTGTTTTTCTGGTACTTTGATAAATATATTATTAGAATTTAAGCACAACTTTTACTAGTTTTTGCTGGTAATTAAGACAGCGATTGTTTTTCAGAACATACGCAAATTTTAAGAAGTTTTATTTTATGACTGGAGGGACACAGACGATTTGACAGAAGAAAAGAGATTTATTAGCATACATTAAATTTACTAGATACTCCAAGTAACAGCTCATATGAAGTTGATGAATCTGATAGTACTTAGAATGAAGATCATTTTGTGTTGTATATGTTTGTATATATTTGTATATATTTGTGATAATTTTTCTCTTCTACCGAGTATAATATAGACATAATCAGTTAATATTAAGTTTCATCGAGAACCCCTATATTTTTAGTTACACATATGACCATGTAAAAAGATAATCATAAATAAGTCAAAATAACATGAACAATAATAATTAAAATTTTGACATGGCTGGAGTTACAATTTTTAACCACTGTATGCACATAGTGATTTCTAAAGAATTACGCTGTGGCGACGAAACGAAATCCGATGAAAAGAATGATGATACGATACCAGCGATCCTCTTTTTGACTCAAAACCCGCTGCTAACGGATAAAACTCTGATTATAATTCGGGTCGCGATTACTTTCTACATTTCGACAAATTTGACATTCCTACTGGATTTTTGTAATTGCAATCCGCTCGCATCTATTTTCAGAATTTCTCTTCGTGTTACACAGCGTTGTCGTCTTATTACTTAAGTCACGGAAAAAAAAGTAGAACTTGTTTGTTCAATGTAGTTAACGATCGGATGACAAGTCATAGTGTTGGGTTTTTATACGGCCTGTGAATTTTGATAGTCACGCAGGCCCATGCTGCTTTCCGATGGCAACATTTCGAAAAAGTAATACGCTTACCAATGAAAGTTAAGTAGTTGAAGCCGTTACTTGTGCATTGTTTAGTATACTTGTTATTTACCTAATATTCCAGGACAATTTTATTTATGCAATGACTCGTTTTTATTCCCGAATGTTACAAAATACGAGTAATACATACTTTTTACTTTATAAACATATACAAAATATTTAAGATTTATTAAATGCACCAATAAATAATCAATTATTTTTATAAGGTATCGCATTTGTTTCTCAAACATATATGCTATTTTAACCGTGTCCGTTGTTTGTTGCTGATGCCATACTATTTTTACCGAACAGAAAAATATTCTGAATTTTTAATTATTTCACAACCTTATTGGCAATCTCATTGGACTATTTATTGGTGCACCTACATACAGTGATTCCTCGATGAATGCGACACGAACAACTGCGTTATTCCCACCACTGGGGGTGTCTCCCTGTGGAACTAATCAAAACAGAGTGAACAGAAGCTAAACAGAGACTCAATTTTGGGTAAACAACAAATTTATGAGGAGCTGAAACCCTTTTCGCCTTGCCACGAATGCTCCAAAGCGAACCCGAGCATGTTGCACTCATCGAGGCATTACTGTAATATATTGACGCTGCATGTAAAAAGATAAGAAACAAATATGGTCGTATTATTTAAATAACCAAGTAAGGATGCTATATTTCCATATCTGACTTGTAATATTCCAGCAACTTATGGTCTTTTTCACGAAAGAAGAGCTCTCGGGTAGGCAGCGGCCAGTTCGCAGTGTTGCCGCGATCGCGACACGTCTACGGCGTTGTGTCTCTTTCACTCTTCGCGTCTTGGCCAATGACATTCGAACGTCAACAAGCGTTTTCGCCTACAATCGTCTGTCTCTATCACACGTATTACAAAGCTCTTCGAGAAGGACCTACCTACAATGTTATTGGAAACTGCGTTCAGCACGCGCCCGTTAATTATCTGTTGCCTGGAAATGGCGGAAAATGTTGACGAAACCCTGAACATTCTCACACGTCAGGTATTTCTTTTAAAAGAAAATATTTTGCCTAAATATTGAGCAACATATTAATAAGGGATAAATTACATAGGTTTTCATTTCTATCCTTGCGTATAATTGGCATCAATTTGACTCGAAAAATAAATTTTGTTCCTTTTCTATTGATGATGGAATCTGGTTTGTAACAATCTTTTACGTAGTACATACATGTATATATGAATTTAGAATCTATTCAAGGTGTTGGAAACCCGGCAAGTCAATAATACACCGATAACAATATAATAAATGTATTTCAGAAACTGCAGGTCTTACAACAGACGACTTGTATTTATACACGACTAAGTACACTATACTATGGAATTGAGTTGTTACTAACAAAATTGCGAGTCTCGTGTCTGAATTAGATCTAACTTCCGCATTTTTCCGGGGAGCTTATATGTATACAGTAGTATTAGGAGGGAACCGAATAACCTTAGGCTTTAACTTTGTACAAATCCAGACTTTGAAATGGAAAGCGAAGCGATGACGAATAACGTATTTGAGAAACAGCGGATGCATAGAAGTTATCAGGCTAGCGCTCTGTTCATTCAAGACTAACAGATGGTTAGTCATCCAACACCTCCCTTTATAATAAAATTGAAAACACTAGTGTTCAATTTAATATAACTACGCGATACTGGATTACAGAGTAACACATATAAAATCTAAAATACAATTTAACATTAATTCTTAAAAAAACAACTGTAATTAATTAACTTTTTGTTTTTTTTTTTGACAATATGAACAAGATTCTTAATATATATATTTAAATTGGCGTCATACTTTTTCTTAATCTTATTATTCGCTGCGGCATAAGCGAATGTGATGATCGAGTGAGATTTTCACTACATCCTTCCCCCTTGGTAGATTGGAAGCGTCGCTAGGATCCGATCTGGCAGGTACCTCGTAAAGTGCTACGTCTGATGAGGTTTGTGTATGTACATCAGATTCAGTCGCACAATTTACGAAATTCTTGATAATTGGAGGCATCCTTTCTCCATTTGAATTCTGAGTGAAGCAGAATAGGCGTCTAAGGTAGTTGAAACATCCACATCAAAGACAAAAATTCGAGCAAAGTATAATTAGTATTAGAGCACCTATTATACATATTGCTATTGTGTACCAACTCGTATGTTTGATGATGAATGGTTCATGCAGCCGTTTTGATACTATTTCTTCATACTCGCTAAGATTTTTATTAGCGTATTTGAGATCTGACAAATCTATATTTGTTAAACTGATCGGTTTTAGTTTTTTTAATTCCTCATTAGCAAGTTCTGTTTCAGTGATAATGCAACAGTCGCTTCCCAATATATTTATAGCTGGTATGTAATGTGTAATATTCTTCTTTACTTCTGTTGATGTTTCAAGGGAATATAGGTTGGTATATCCCTTGCAATTTTCCTCTAACTGTAATACATCAGTATTATGAAGAACGATATCTTTCATTTGGTCAATCTTTTTACAAATAATAGTCAGAGTTGTTAGTTTTTACAGAACATAATGCCATTGGTTGTTATTAATATCTTTCCATACTTCTATTGTAGCCTTCATTATTTTTGTTTTGCAGTCAGTTGGAATTTGCTTGACGTGCGGTAACAGTAATTGTACCTCACACGGTGGATGATTTGTTGCAATGCTTGTGTGTATATTCCTGCATAAGTACTTCCCCTGAAGATACTCCTCACATTCTTACAACTCTGGGAGGTAGGAAAAATGGGTTTTCGTTTGGGATGTGATTAGGTAAGGATGTTTCGGTTCGATATATGCGAATATTGAGTTATTTTGATGTTGGATTGGAAGAGGAATAATATGGTAAAGATCAAAAAGTGTTCTTTTCGTAAGTGGAATTTCTAATGCAAATATAACTATTTTGTTAGTTGTTACAGTTCGTATTTTAAGGGTCTTGTAAAATATTAGGAGGTTTACGAAGTTAGGTGTTACTATGAATTCAAATTCACCTTTATAATTATTTAATTCATCAAGTAGATCCTTTGGAGGTACAATGTATGGTGATAATATATTATGAAAGCTTAAGGTTACGGCTTCTATGTATTTGCTATACTCATCTGTTACTCTTGCAGCTAAAACATACGTGAAAATCGTGATTCTGTGTTTGCGATAAAATTATTAATGCTATTAATATTGTTATTCATAGTTTCTTCCATATTCTTTAAAGAGTGCAATGAATCGTTAAAATTACGAATAGTGTTAGAACATTATTTGAATTTGGGAATTTAAAACTGTTTGGGTCTCTTTGTCATCATTCAGTAGTATATGGATACTATTGTAA
This sequence comes from Dufourea novaeangliae, assembly GCF_001272555.1. Classification (NCBI taxonomy): domain Eukaryota; kingdom Metazoa; phylum Arthropoda; class Insecta; order Hymenoptera; family Halictidae; genus Dufourea; species Dufourea novaeangliae. The sequence goes on along the minus strand of NW_015374077.1, from coordinate 45,858 downwards.
TAATACTGTACATCGTCTGCATCAAGAGCGCCAAACAACCAATTTAAAATGTATGAAGCTCCGTTGATTAAGCCTCGACGTTGCCGATTTGTTAAGTTCGTCCCTATTAGATTCTGTAGAATTTCATGTTCTTTATTAATATTGCGTAATTCTTCCTTGATTGCTTTCAAGGTTTGTGAACAATGGAAAGTAACATGGATTCTTTCCGTAATATTTTTTTTTAGCTAAAGAGCAAAGATTTTCTGATTTTAAATAGTTATTTGTTAAAATGAGCTTTGCTTCTGTTAAATTCGTTATATTAAGATGAGTTACTAATGTTAATTTTGAGTTAGAGATTTTCAATGTGCCTAGCTTTTTGTAAAACATTCCACTTGAGTTTGTTATTTGAATGTTAGTGTAGGATTGACTAGAAATAAGATTAGGAAGTAGAAGGATCATTGTTAGGATTGTCACATCCATCTGCACCATAAGATTTTAGTAGGTTAGTATGATATTTACACATTTTTCTTCTTATCTGAAGATCAACGGTATTATTAGGATATAATTTTATTATTTTATAAGGACCTTTAATGTTTGGAGATAATTTCTTATTCAATTCGGGCTTGGTCTGATTTTGTCGTATGAGTACTAAATCGTTTACCTTAAATTCTGACGGATTAATATTCCTATCATAATATTCTTTAGTTTTATTTTTAGAGCTTATTAAATTCTCTCTAGCGATTTTAAAAGAAGTATTTAATTTATTTTATAAGGAACGAATATACAGGATATTTCACGTAACTTGACCACCTTAAATATATCGCTTATTTTGTATGATAGAAAAAATATTCTGTTCGAAGGCGCCAATACGGTGATGGGCCGAATTTTTTTTGTCAAGGTCATTTTTTTCGAGATTTCAAGGTCATCGAATTTTTTTTTAATGGGACTACATATTTTCACTACAATACTCTTATAGCATATAAAAAAACAAATCCAACGAGGTGCAATATGTTGACCTTCACGTGACTTTTAGCGAAAAAATCATGAAGTGTTTGTCAGTAAGCTCAGTACGCGTTCGGGGACGGTAAATGAAGGAATTTCTATTTCATTGGAACAGTCTTTAGTTAAATCTTTATTTTAAAAGGTGTTCAAAATGTGCACCATGAACCTGGATACATTTTTGGAGGCGGTAAATAAATTCTTGCTGTACATTTTTAAGTTGCTCTGCAGTAATTGATCTACATTCATGTAGAACCCTTTGTCGCATGTTTTCTGCCGATGAAAGGAGAATACGAATGTCTGTTTACAAGCACAATGGACAATTACACGGTACACTGTTCCAATGAAATTGAAATTCCTTCATTTACCGTCCCCGAACGCGTACTGAGCTTACTGACAAACATTTCATGATTTCTTCGCTAAAGGTCACGTGAAGGTCAACATATTGCACCTCGTTGGATTTGTTTTTTTATATGCTATAAGAGTATTGTAGTGAAAATATGTAGTCCCATTAAAAAAAAATTCGATGACCTTGAAATCTCGAAAAAAATGACCTTGAGAAAAAAATTCGGCCTATCACCGTATTGGCGCCTTCCAACAGAATATTTTTCTCTCCTGATATTTTTTCTATCATACAAAATAAGCGATATATTTAAGGTGGTCAAGTTACGTGAAATACCCTGTAATCATCGTATGAATAATGACATTTTGGTTCTTGTAAAATGGATGACGGTAGGTACGCTTTTTGACCAAAGAGAAGTTCATAGGGCGCGAAATTAGTTGCTTTATGAATTGACGTATTATAACTAAATATTGCAAATGAAATGTATTCGTCCCAGTCTGTTTGATCGCGTTTAACGTAATGCTTTAAATAGTCTTTTAAAGTTAAATGATAACGTTCCAATGCACTATTTGTTTGTGGGTGATAAGGAGTCGTAGAAATGTGTTTTGTTTTAAGTAAGAAACTTAGCTCTTTAATTACCTGAGACATAAAGTCAGCACCCTAATCTGTTAAAAATGTTTTTGGAATTCCGAAATTCATAAATAACTGAACTAAGACTTTGACAATGGTGAGGAACTCATGATTAGGAATGGTTTCAGCGAATCAATATATTGTTAAGTCATCCTGAGCAGCAAGAATGAATCTATTCCCATTAATACTAAGAGGTAAAGGTCCTACTATATCTATTGCTAATCTTTCAAATGGTTTTTCAGAAGTTGTTGTAATTTCCATGGGTTGTTTTGTAGGCTTAAAATTAGTATAAATTGGACATTTATGGTTCGACGCACTCATTATAATTACACTATAGAACGAATTGTTATTTTTTTAAGCGCTCCGATTCCCACTTTACATTTCTGATAGAGTTCCACGCGCTAGTTACAAATTTGCAGACTGTTTTGTTTCGTCACACTCAGTTTTGGAGAAATTTAATGTTAAAGACGAATCATATTTTTCGCACATAAATAAATTTTGCAATGTAACTATAAAAATATTCAATTGTTGTTGCATGAAAATATTTTGTACAATTCGCAATAATTCGTTGAGGTACTTTTAAATTTATTTTAAGAAATAAGGGTCCAGCGCTAAACCGAATCATATCACACGATAATGAACAGTTTTTTGTTAAGGAAACGTGTACAACAACTTGCAACAGATATTTTTTTTCAAGTTAGAGAGAAGGTAATGTATTTGTATATAAGTAAAGGAAGTAAATAAGTTACTTAATATTATTATTTCGTTGACTTACCTTACATTAAATTATTTATTTTAAATGTAATTTACAGGAAGTATACATGAAATAGAATTTCAATTAAATTTCGATTAAAAACTAATATGTAATTGATTATCAATTGATGTAACCAGCGTTGGTAATTAACGATTAATATTTATGTATAATCAATAATTAACGCCTGATTTCGTTAATTTTTGTAATCGTGAGCATTAATCGCACTGAAATAAAAAGTTAAATGAATTAATGCCTAACAGAAGCTAAAAGTGGGGTGTAAAGTGAAACAAAAGGCGGTGTCGATGCTTGTATTCACGACGCACGTGTCTGAAAAGCGGTTTTGAAAAGCAGTACACGAGATAACACGTATTGTAGGTACAACTTAACTTGCGAAATTTATTTTAAAATGTGTACGATAAATGTAGAGTCATTAATTAATGAAGTGCAAAAGGGATTAATTGAGAAGTGCGATAGTTTACGATCGACCGGCTCATGTTTCTTGATTGTTTCGTCATCCGATAAGTAGTTGGTCGATCATTGGCTGTCTACAAAACAACAATCATCCGTCTTGTGTTGTCCGACAAAAATGCTCGTGTAGCCCCGGCCTAACACTTTTTTTAACGATTCCTTCCACGACTGTGCTCACTGGAATTCCTTCATTGCTAAGAATTTGAAAAAACAGAATTATGTGCAGGGACATACACATTCATTCTAAAGCTTAACAATTAATTTTTAATATTCCGTTCGATTTAAGCAAAACCAATAGTGTTGTGGACTGAAAATTAAAGTTTTATCCTTATATCTTCATTACTGCTCGAGTTTTATCTACTGTGTCTACGTAAGTTGTATTAGCAGAACACAAAATCTTAACATCTTATTTAGATTCGATCATATAAGGTATCATTATATAAAAGAAATACATGAAACACTGTATCAGTTATCTTTGTATAACATTATACGTAATAATGAATATATTTAATGACAGTATTGGAAGAGTCAAATTATATAATACGATCTATGGAGTAAATAACACTAGTTTCAATTTGTTTTCTTCTGAAATAAATAAATACGCGGAAGAAATGCATCTAAATTTGTTTTCATTGAAGACAAATACGCAAAGAAACAGGAAGAAATAGGGAAAAAGTTGTGAATAGGCACACCCACTCTATCACCCATAACTTCCTTATTTGTCCATGGATTTTACTCAGGTTGGGCTTGTTTTCTTCATAAAGGTGCGTACTCTACGTAAAACATAAGAATCTGGACGTCACATAATAATTTGTATGTTTTCCTAGCGATGTAGTGAATTTGCGATTTCATTTTCGGGCCCAAAAAAGGAAATTTTTCTTAAGTTTCGCTCGATTTCCCCGAAACTATTGGCCCGATTGGAAAACAAAGTAGGAAATAAATTGTATGTAATTTAATTGTTTTTAATTTAAGAGTCGTCGCGATCAAATCGGTCCACTATAACGCGAGATACGGCCAAAAACGTCGAGTCGTCTTTTTAAAAAATTACCAAAATATCCATCGGACGATATCTCAAAAAACGTATCCATAGAATTACGTCTCATGTCGATTTTTGAGTTTATACGACCACCTTCCATAAGAATTTCATAGGGGAGTCTGGATCACCAAATGACTGTAAACTAGTGTAATTGAACAGAAAAAAGATAAGTAAATGTTGTAGAATTGTTCTTTCTTGTAAAAGCTTGATTGTGAAGAATTAGTTTTCAAATTTTGTAACTGTACATTCGCACTGTTTACTTCACGTCGAATTTTGTGATTGATAAAGTACAGTAACGTCACATAATGCGATACGTATTTGACTGGAATGATCAACAAATTCCGAAAGAAGAAAGAAAGAATTATCTTGCAATTTTAATTTTGCCGAAATATCCTGAATTACACAACATTGAAATTTATCTAGAGTTTGTATATGAAATAAGTCGACTGGATACAAAAAATGTTGAAAATACTGATTAACATATAAAAGTATTTGACTGGAATGATCAACAAATTCCGAAAGAAGAAAGAAAGAATTATCTTGCAATTTTAATTTTGCCGAAATATCCTGAATTACACAACATTGAAATTTATCTAGAGTTTGTATATGAAATAAGTCGACTGGATACAAAAAATGTTGAAGATACTGATTAACATATAAAAGTATTGGCACAGGCGACATTTCATTACGGGCAATATAGGTAAACACATTCATGACTTCCATCCATAACGATCGTGAGGCCGTCCATTTAAGCACCAAACATTTAATGCACACGTTTCACAAACAAACTGGAGGTTCGTACGTGACGAACACGCGAACAAAAGAACATGGTTAACGTATGATTGAAGATATTTTTTCGTCCTGCAATTGCGCAATTATCGTCAAGCCGATAGTAACCACAAATATTTGTATGCAGAAGTTTAGAAGAATTTCCCCGTAAATATGTGGTCTTATGTCAATCGCCATAAACAAAGATACTTTTACAGCGGCATAATTTTGCAGCATACACTTCTGTCAATACGTCACTGGACACTTATACTACTAAATGCAGAATAAAAACGAATTAGTATTAAAAAATCATGTAAATTATAAGAAGAAACGAATTCTTATTAATACATTACAAAGAAATGATAAATTATTTTCATTGTTGTGAACAGTCACAACTATTTATTAAATCGGTGTGTTGACTTAATTCGAAAATATCCTCTTATATAGACGGCAGCAGTTTAACAGTGAAACCTCAAAAATATTTCTCGACTGATTCCACTCGCATCATTCTATAATCATTTCCATGAGTTATTCGTTTATTTTTAACGCGTGTTCTTACTTCTTTTGGAAAGTAAGCCGAAATATTCTATTGTGTTAAATTGGCTTAAGTTTCATGATTTTTTACATTAATTCTGAGAGGTACTCGAAGTATATCCGAGATCACTATCGTGCATAGAAGTGAAACGAATAAAATGCAGAAACTTGCATCTTCACATCGATTTTAAAATTATTTGAAGCAACCAAGTGTCCGGTAACTTATGGACGAGAGTGTACGTATTTCAGGTTCCTTGGACCTTCATACATTCGGATATTGTCAGGTAGTCAATTTCCTTATGGAGATGAATTTCCGACGCCAGTAATATCAACTTCCGCGATTTCATATTGTGGACGTACACTTTCTATTATCTCTCAGATGACGTACCCACGGAAGATGAGATCAGAACACTTTTCATTCACACTGAAAACTCGTGTCACCATTAAAAATCAGTTTGAGACGTCTACATAATTTTCTTCAAAAATAATATTACTATATAGTCAACAAAAGCTACAGCAATGTACTTATAGAAGCAGGCTGAACTTTTACTACTGTAACCCCACTACACTGTTCGAGTCAATGTAACCAGAAGCCAATGTTCGATTTTTAATTTGACACCAATAGCTTACATGCAGGGTGGTCCACGCAACTTGTTCACCCTCAATAACTTCTGAAGTATGTATTGTATGAAAACATTTTTTATAGAAAAGTTGTATGTTTTGAAGGGATACATTATATAATGCATATATTTTTTTTTGTAAGTGGAGGCGTTTCGAAGATTTGAAGGACAACTTCGTTTTTTTTAATTGAAATGCTATAGTCTTTATGCAAAAATATCGAAAAGCATTAAATTCTGAGTAAAAAAGTACTGACCTTTATTAGTCGTAAACCTAATAATCATTAACGAATAATTTCACTTTCTTCTTGAAATTGGTCTGTGCGTAGTATCAAGTTGGAGATTCAATACCAGCAAAGATTTTCGTAAGACTTCTTCCATTTACTAACGTAGGTGTTCGAAATGATGTCTATTCACATTAATACACTTCAATGAATACACAATCTATTAATCAACGGGGAAACTGCACTCTGAATTGTTTCTGCAGCAAGCATACTGCATGCTTCACGAATTCGTTTTTTCATATTCTCTGGTGTTGTTGTTGGTTCAAAATACACCATATGTTTTAATGTACCCTATAAAAAGTAGTCTAGCGGTGTTAGATCTGGTGAACGTGGTGGCCACAAAAATTCTCTACCACGACCGATCCATCGATTGGGGAATTGTCTGTCCAGCACTTGCCTCGCTGCATGTGCATAATGTGCGGGGCAACCATCATGTTAGTACCAGATCTCTGTGTAGATATTTAATAGTACATTTTCTAATGAAGTTGGTAAAATATCAGGTAAAAATTCGAATATTTTTGTCCCGTTAATCGTTCATTAATAAAATATGGTCCAATTAATTGATTGCCGAGTATGCCACACCACACATTAACGCCTCATTGACGTTGATGGTCAACTTCTCTTATCCAGTGAGGATTTTCTGATGCCCAGTAGTGCATGTTTCTCAAATTAATTTGCCCACGATTAGTAAATCTCGCTTCGTCTGTAAATAACATTTTTTGTAAAAAAAGGTCATCATTGTGCATTTGATGCAAGAACTATTGGCAAAATCGAACGCGGTTTTCATTATTCGCTCCGTGCAGCTCCTGATGAAGTACTAGGTGATATGGATGATATTTTTCATTATGAAGAATTCGAAGCACACTTGTTTTGCTAATACCAGAACCTCGTGAAATCTGTCGTGTACTGATATGAGGATTTTCTGTTACCGTTGCTAGAACTGCAGTAGTATTTTCTTCAGAAAGAGCAGTTTTGGTTACGATACGTTTGGTAACATTAAAACTTCCGCTTTTTCGAAGCGATGTACAAAGTCTCTTGAATATCAATCGACATCGTGGATTTCGTTCAGGATAAATTTCACTTTCTCACAATTACTAAATTTCATTTTTGTTTTTATCTTACTGAGATAGTCACGTATAACCACTGATGATAACTTCAATATTGAATCACGGACAGAATAGACGATTACGATTCCATACGCAGAATGGGTCATGTTGATAAACATTGTCACGTAAACTCCGCGATCTTACGGAAATCTTTGCTGGTATTGAATCTCCAACTTGATATTATACACAGACCATTCTCAAGAAACAAAGTGAAATTATTCGTTAATTATTAGGTTTACGGCTAATAAAGGTCAGTACTTCTTTACTCAAAATTTAAGGCTCTTCGATATATTGTCATAAAAAATATAGCATTCCATTCAGAAAAACGAAGTGGACCTTCAAATTTCCGAAACGTCTCCTCTTACAAGAACAATATATACATTACATAAGGTATCCCTCCACACCATACAACTTTTCTGTACAAAATTTTTTCATACTGTACATAGTTTATAAGTTATTGAGAGTGAACAAGTTGCGTGGACCACCCTGTATACAGGGTGTCTCAAAAGTGTCTCTCTTCCGGGAAATGAGGGGTTGCTGGGGTGATTTGAAACCACTTTTTCCTTAGCGAAAATGTTAGCTGCGGCTTTGTTAACGAAATATTAACGAAAAACCCGGACCAATCAGAGCGCGAGTTTGCCGGCCGAGTTCCGAACAAGCAAGTTGACATGCATCCCAGGAAACCGCGTATAATAGCAAATAAGAAAAACATAACAAATCGAACTTTTTATCATCTTTCGTTTGTCATTTAAAGTGATGAATGAATGAAACATAAATGTAAGAAAATCATGTGTTACGTATAAAGACGAATACACAATTATTTTAAATTGTAAATGTCCTTCTCAAATAACGTATTAACGAAAAGGAAATGTAATATTGATCGTAGTTCGTTATTGACATAAAAATCCGTAGTTCAGTAACGGGCTACAGTGATATTGATTACAAATAGTTGTCTTTAAGAAACCCGAAGAAAAATGTACGTACGGAAACTTGCAGAATTATTGCCGTGAAAAAGTCATAGGTTGCATTAAATTAAAAAAATAATATTCAAGAATAAATTGAATAGAACTCACCCTTTCGGAAATCCATCTACAGCTTGTAGACCTGTGTCAGTAGGTCACTATACCGATGCTGCTCATCGACGGACGAAATAGTTTATGGTTGGTGAGAGCTAATAGACAGCTGGTCGAAGGTACACGACACCACCGAAAAACGTATTGACAAGTGCGGTCGAGTCAACGCACTAAATAGTCACGTCACTACACGGCCAGTAACACTGACCACCTAACATTCTTTGAAATTTTGAAAGAATGTCAACCCTTTGACTAGGAAGTTCAGTTGCTGCGTGAAAACATGTGTCAGTAGGTCACTGTGTTGATCCTGGCTGCTGATGACCCAAGTGATTTCTGGTGGGGTAGCGCCTAGTTCACAGCTGTACGCAGGTATACGGCATCACCGAAAGACGTAGTGACAAGTGCGGTCGGGTCAACGTACTGACGGTGTTTAATTCATTGTACGGTCACTAACACTGTCCACTTGTCAGAATCATATTATTTACTTTAATTAGTTTTGTTATTTATCGTGTTGCTCCTACGTTAATTTAATGTTACAGAGAAATGTGTTGTTCCTATGTTAATTTATTGTTATAAAGGAATGTGTTGTTCCTACGTTAAGAAAAATACAAAAATATTCGTGCGACGAATACACGTTTCACTGTCACTGAATGTCACGAGATACTGTCTGTGATTTTTCCTAAGGAGCTTCTTCTACCCCCAAAACTCCGTAGTAAAACTTTAGGTGGGAATATGTTAGAACCAATGACGATTTAGGACGGTTTCCCGATTGCGGACCGACTACGTCACGCAACTCGCAAGATGCGAGCAGGCAAAAAACCAATGCACAATAACTGCTTTTATCAAACCACCCTTGAAATCGCATAAATTTACCAACGAGAGTGCCAGCCAGATCCTTCAGGAACAATGCACTTACTCGCAAGGCAACGCAACATCGGACTGTTGGCCATTTCTAACTTTCACGCTTCTGTTACACATGAACGTTCCTGTAGGCCATCGATAGCCGAAAGACCCAGTGTGGTCTTTCGCGACCGTGCAACGCTAGGTCTGTTTCGTCTCATGAACCCTCCTTCAAGATCGCACATAGGCTAAAAACCTTTGTAAATTCTCCAACGGTCCCTAAGCTACAAGGTATCGGCTTGCGACGTCACTTAAAAGACATTGAAGCTAACTAACGCACATGTGTTTTGCAGAAGTGCCATCGTACAATTTCACAAGAGAAAGAATTGGTTCAGGAAATACAGCTTTTTGCATTTCATTATTTTCGTGAAAATGGCTTGTGCTTATGAATTTATATCTCGAAAATTATTTATTGTATTCAGTTGATTCTTATATCGTTTCAATCGAGAAGGATCAACCAATAAACTCGCGTAATATTGATCTAATTATTCCAGATTCATTTGCCATAGATAAATAAATTAATACATTGTAAAGCTCTAGTAAAAAGATTATTTCTTTATTAATAAGAATAATTGCATAGATTTTTGTTTATTAATACACAAATAGTAAATAAAAGTTTATTAATAACGAATAATAAAAGTGACAATGCTTTATTTCTTTATAAGCCAAAAATCCGTATGGTTAATTTATTATATTCACTAATTTGCTAAAATATAACACTTATTCTTGTTTGAATATTTTTTAAAATTTCAAACTAAAAATTTCCGTATTAAAAATTTCCATAAAAAATTTTTTCAAGAAGAACATCACATATTCTTCTTGTCTGATAAAATGTAATAAAATTCATTGATTCAAGAATTATGGATTACTCTATTTGTTTGAAAAGCCTGAACAGCTAGTTTTCAATTATAATTCATTATTCACATGTCATCGTAATTTTTCAGGCATTTTCGATGCTCTGACAAAAAAATGTTCCGAACAAAGATTAGTCAGCACTTCCTGTTCTACAAATTCCAATATAAAAAATTAAAAAAAAATGTTTTTTTAAATAAAAAATAAGATCATATTTATAATACGGTATTCATTATATTCTAAAGTATTTACTCCACTACCAACAGCACCGTTGCTCAACACCCTGTAGAAAAGATTGAAAAATGCAAAACATTATTAACGAATAATTCCGGATACTTAAAATAAAAAATCGCATTGCATAATTACATAAATAAATTACGTATACAATCGAATGTAAGGTACTTGCAGCCACTTTTCACAAGATATCACCAGCAATAAAATAATTTAATTTCAAGGAATAAATGGAACATCACATCAGATCTTGATTCCCTGTTGTTTCAAACATCTAATACTATATCAGCATAGTAAAACAATGCACGAATGGCACAAAGTTCAATACTTAAAAGTAGTTTTTCATTATCAAATGCTTGCATGTTAGAATACTGCAAGAATACTAAGAATTTTGATACACATGATGAGATATAAGTAAAATAAACAATTACTTTTTCTTCAACGAAAAGGCAAAACTGTGATCAATTATCCCACCTGTTCCCTTACTGTTACGAATCGAACTACATAAGTAATACTGAGAATAGTTCGAATTATGTCGTGTTTAGACTTATTTTCATGAGGAAAACAAATCTCCTCAATGTATTCATACCCTTTTTTATAAAGTACACTGAAAGGACTAAAAGTTTAAATTTTTATTCATGGATGATTCGTTCTGTGTGTTACATTGTAACTCGAGCGTTAGGCGACGGAGGCTTATAGGGTATCAGATAACATCTCGACTCGCCAAGGCCCGGCGTTCCTGCCTTTGACGGTAACTGGCTGCCTCATCGCTAGCGTTCATTAGGCTGGCACGGCGATTCCAGCCGACTTCGAGCCGGCTCGAGCCGGCTAGAGCTTTTCGTCTCCGGGTCGGCTCGGCTCAAACGGCTCGATTACTCATCACTACTGAGTGACCGTTGTCACTCGGCTCGCCGTCGCGTGTAAAGACGAACACCGTCAAACGCAACTGCCGAAATAAGAACTGACGTGAAAATTAATTAAGTAATAAGAAAAATGTGCAACGGAAAGAGGTTATAAAACTACAGGGTATAACACATATAGCGATGTTGCCTTCCATTTAAATAAAAAGTCAATTTTTCTCAATTATAGTGTTACGTATGGAGAATAATTTCATTTTCAATTGTATTCTACCACGCGCCTGGCAACGGAAAATGCCTTCAAACTGCGTCTGTTTATTCCTCAAGTAATAGGGGAGCGTAATCTCGACCAACTAGATAGCAACCTAGAGACAGAATCATGGTTCACTCGTGACCATTAAGATTTCCTTATAAAGGAATTCTAATGAAACCCCATCCAGTTTTGGGACTATATATACCCTTTGATTTTAACTCTCGTGGGCGAGAATAGTACAGTCACTTGTAGAGTTACGACGTATGATATTCGGTAAAGAGTCGGTTGTATCGAGTGAGATCGGGTTTAAGTTCCCTTTCGAATCATCAGTTAACCTTATAGAATCCACGAGTTCGGTTGAAATTCTATTCGGTAATCTTATAAAATCTCTTTTACTCCCTGCATGTCCAGTGCGTTAACACCGAGCATTTAACCAGTAATATTACACTTAATACTGTACCGCGACAATATTACACTACATACACTTGTACCAAAGACTGATTGTATAATATCTAAACAATAGTCTTTAATAAATGTGAGTAATTTTATCATTAAAATTCATTGGTTCCATAACCATTATAATCGTAATTGACCTTTCCCACATAGTGTTGTATAAAGCTCGAGTCTTTGAAGCTGCAAAGCTCAGCCTTAAAGACTCAGTTTTTAAGGCTAAAATCATATGAAGCTCGCGGCTCGAGCCTCGAGCTTCAGGGCTCGAGTCGTCGAGGCTCGAAACTCGAGCTTCAAGGCTCGGGTCTCGAAGCTCGAGGCTAACACGTTCACTGCTTAGCGTGTTTCTTGCTGGTTTTGTCTTCAGCGCCAAAGAGTGATTGCCCATTAGAATCATATAATAATATATTACACAATATGATTATATGTATTGTGCAAACTTATCATGCGTAGTACATTAATCTTGCTGCTGGTCATCTATGACTCCCACGGCATAAGAGTATATTTTCAGTTGATAATACTATATTCGGAACATCACAGACAAATTTTTAGCAATGTTTCATTTCGTCTACTATTCAATGGTTATTTTGTTTCATTTTTCATTTCCCTTTCTTGGTATCAATCTCTCATGTGTTTGCAGTCATGCCTGTATTTTTTAAAAACTATATAAAGTATAATATTATAGACTTAGTGTTAATTCCATTATTTAACACTTAAGGGTTCTAGAGGGTTGAACCTTAAAGCTTCAGACTTAACGTGGAATAACACAGTGACGATTGGAAAAAATTAAGTTTTTTATATATATACTTTCAAAGTATAATTTTTCGAAAATATTCTACCAGAATATTAAGTCGAATATCACGTGAATAACGAAAAAAATGTCCCAACTTTGATCAATGAACCGTGAACAAATTGAGAAATTATTTTGTTCGACGCGTAACATCCTATGACTCGTATATCTTGCTCAAGTATACATACGTATTTTGTAATAAAAGAAAATTTAACGTAATGTCCAAAACATATATTTGATCACCCTATTAGTAATAGTTTAATGAGGTTTGGGTGTTGCAGAACTAATTTACAAAAAGCACGCTTTTCTGGACGTTTTTGGATTATTCCCCCTTGAAGCTTTAAAAGCTTGAGATTCGTGTAATATTAGAGTTAAAAACTGAAAACTTTTAGGTTAAGTTTTAAGGCTTCGAAAACTCAAGTCCGTACATTACTACACTACATACAATTTATACGACTCGAGCCTTCAAGCTTAAAGGCTCGAGCGTTAAAGACTCGAGCTTTCACGACTCAAGCTTCGAACCTTGGGGGTTCGAGCCTTTAGGGTTTGAACCGCGACTCGAGCTGTTAAAGCTCAAGACTCGAGGCTCATTTTAACAACACTATTCCCACACGATACAACTTTACCGCTGGAGTTGTATCTAAATTTATATTGGCTCCCTGATTTCGCATCAGGTTCGTCCACACGTCTTACTTTTCCAAGAGTTTGCCAACCTAATAGCTTCCAGACTTCGCCTCGGTTTTGTCCACGAAACTTGACCTATCCAGCGGCTCCCTGATTTCGCATCAGGTTCGTTTGTACAGATTTTCCACCCTCCTCGCAGCTCCTGAGCTACGCGCTGAGTTCGTATGCACAATCTCATCCTAGTGACTCCCCGATTTCGCATCAGGTTCGTCCTCACTTTCAATTATCCTAGCGGTTCTCTGATTTCACATCAGATTTGTCCGCGCACCTCACTAACAAACTGATAAACCATATTCGTTGGAAATACTACTCCGCCGGCCTCTCGCGCTGCTCGCAACTCTGACTCGTAACAATAGCAACGATTACAATTTTTATTCAAGGTTTAACCTTCGATTCGAAGGCTTCGAATCTTTGTGGCCACAAATACACGCACTGCTGAACGTCAAGAAGTCGAGGACTGAACGTGAAAGCCAGCGACCGACGATCGAAATACAATGTAAACAAATAAAGAATAAAACGTAACACGCATGAACGAGAATTTAATCTTTTATAGTTTTCAGTATACATTTATTAAAGTGTCACGAATGAACTGAGGAGATTCTGCCGGTGGAAATGAGTTCAAATACGACATCATTCGGACTATTTTCAATAATATATCATTTGTATTCGCAACATTACGTATGAGTAACAATTGTTCAATTACACTCGAATTTGGACGCACTTTAATCGGGAGAATCTCGTCAATTCGTTCATGACATTTTCATTAATATATATTGGAAATTGTAAAAGTTTAGATTTTCATTTGTGCGTCATTCCTTATTCCATCTACGTCTGTTTACATTATATGCCGATGGTGGGTCGCTGGCCTCAGACGTTCGACGCTCGACGCTCGCCAGCGCGTTTTTTCGAAAGTTATTTGAAGGTTTATTCAAAGCCTTCGGATAAAAGATACAAATAAAGATGAAAATTTTTATTCGTCGGATAATTCTCATCAAATAAATTCATTCATTCGACGCTCGTCGAATAAATATCCTTTTTTTATTCGAACTTCGAGTAACGAATAAAATTTTTTTCTCTTTTTTTCTTTATTCAAAATTTTTATTTAGATAAAAATTTTGCCCAACTCTGGTTTATTTTTTTTAATTGAAATTGTATATTTTTTAGTACGCTAGTCAATCCAGTTCGTAAGTCTACACAAAAAATATTAACCTGATCATATAAAAAATCGATTATTCTAAGAGATATTTTGACTTTAATTATTCGAAGTGGCATAAGTGGAACCACGGTGATAACTCCCAAAATATTTTGTGAAAATTGCTACAAACGGAATCTGCATGGCTCAACCGTGACCAGACAGTGAATTATACACCGAGATAGTTTTGAATAAGGAATTCGAAAGTGTATTGACATACAAGAACAACACTTAAACTTTAACACTTGTATGTAAGGCGAGAGCTTAGAGCAAATGCCGAATTAAAAATACAAGATTAGCCAGAGAATATATTGTTCGACAAATTGTTACCGTGACAATCGTTAGCCTCTAACTGTCCCTTAAAAACCTTCCGCATCGCACGCCTAGAGCAGTCCTCGGTCCCCGGGACTGCTTATGGCAGGGTGTATGGAAGGGGAGGGGATGTAAATGCCAGATGCCGTCACCAAAGTGGTCCTCGATTCGAACCTCGGCCTTCTCTCGATGGGACCGTTTTCTGACGAATATTACGTCTTACATGTAAAATCACCATCTAGAATAAAAGATATTTACAGAACGGTAGTTATTTGTTTTTGTTATTGTTAAGATTCTCCAACAGTCAAGCATCTGCAGACACAGTTTTCGATACATCAGTTGGTAGAATTTCCTTAGAAAGATTGTCCAATGATCATCGTAATACATATCACTGAATTTAATATACTATTACTATTATCTAACACTTTAGTTATTACATACAAAATTGACTTCCATTTAAAGAATTGAAGATGACCTTGAAATTTCGAAAAATGCTAATGATAGAAAGAAATCGAATAATTCACTATGTGGTCCCGTTCGAACCATACAGATTTCACCTCTAGTAATTTTCACCCAAATTATTGCTTTGGGAGTTATCAGAGTGACTTTACTTTTGTTAGATACAGGGTGTTCGCGCGAACAGTATACAATCGATTATTTTCTAAACTAGTTCAAATGCGGGATAACTGTCTACATTAAATTAGTGTCGCGTGGAGGCTAATTAACGGACCATGACGAATTTTTTGTATCACTATCATTTTCAAAGAAATGAAGGACAAGTTTGGTTTTTTAAATGGAAGTATACATTTTTTGTTAGATCACGTGAATCAACGGCCTGTATACTGTTCGTGCGGACAGCCTGTATATCACATCGAATAATTGAAATACAAATATCTCTTAAATAATGGTTCTTTTATATGAATAGGTTAATACTTTTTTATACAAAATTACGACCAGGATCGACTAACGTACTATAAAATATATTATTGCATTTAAAAAACCAACTTGACCTTCATATGTCCTCTACGTATCCACTTAAACAAAAATTATATCGCATTATAGCCCCCTCGAAACCATACAACTTTCATCTGATACATTTTTCACTAGAATCATTACTTACGTAATAATATAAATTAAGCACGTCTCCGGATCTTTTCCGATCCGAATCCAAGTAAAACAATTATCCCCAGATATCCGAATATAAGTTTATTGGTACCCGAGTACTCAGATACTCAGGACTCGGATATTTGAAAATCTGAGCAAAGAGCCGGATCACGGTGCGATGGCAGATAACGTCGGCCAATTCTTAGAAATCCACCTTTCCGCATATATGTCCGGGCGGTCGCCTGAGCGGTAGACATATACGCGAACATCACTGTATGATATTCAGTACGTATAGAGACAGACAATTTTTAAAGTCTCATTGGTCTGCAAATATAACGAAACCCGGTATGACATATGTAAGGGATATTTTTTAAAGTTAGGGGTAGTTATTTTACAACACGTAGGCATTGAAAGTTTTAACTTCCTAATATTTAATGACACTGTTTGTGTGTCAATTTTAAAAGGAACTTTTAAGATTAGATAAACTTATTTCGCTCAGAGTATATTTAGGGAGTATTGTTTTACGTTTTGTAGGGAACAGCTAGGGTACTTTTCGTCAATATTTCTGCTGTTGAGGTTATTAATACTATTTAAACATACGTAAAGGAATAAACAATTTTCAAAAGCAAAGAAAATACCAATATATGTGAGGGGTGTTTTTCTTCTCTAAACATAAATTTCCGCCGAAATTTAATACAACACAATTAGTAACTCGAAGCCCTCTGTGCGTTTGCAGAGTTACAAAAAAAATTGGGTTCTGACACCAACCTAACCTCCCTTGTCAGTACCACCCTTACCACCGGGTAAGCGATACACTTGCCCGCGCTCGCGCTTAGGGTCTTCCACCTTATGTAAAATTTGAAGTAGGAGGGAAAAAAGAGAAATAAAATTATTAAGATTATTTCTTTTCAGTTACAGGTTTTTAATGATAACGAATTTTGCTCAGGGCCCCGCAAATTTTAGGGGCAACCCTGCTTCTACTTCATAATACATTTAATATTTCTTTACAAATATTAATTTTTCTTTCATACAAAAGTTTTCGTAAGACATAAGTATTAGGTATACTTATAAGAAATCCAGATATATATTTTAAGGTATATCTTCCCAAACTTTCCCTGAGTAGGAATGGCATAAAATGCTAAGATGCTGAAATATCATATGAACATTAAACACATGAAACAGTACACAGGGTATGTCATTTAAATCGATCACCTCGAATATCTTCAAAACCATCGATAATACCGAAAAATATTTCAAATAAAAGTTGAATGGTACGAGAGGGAGGGGGATAATTTAATATGAATAGTTTTTTGGTAGGCCGCATAGAAGGCACATGAGGGAAAAATTTGCTTTTTTTTAAATGCAATCATATAGTTTTTCATGCACCAGTCGATGCAGTTCGTCATTCCCTATAAAAAAGTATTAAGCTGTCCAAAATAAGATGTTGAATGTCGCGTGTAGTACCGCATACAATTTTGAAATCGTAAAAATATCTCGTAAATTAATCGTTTTTCTGAATGCACAGTTTCATACTTGACTGACGAACTACATCATCTAACACAGTAAAAAATATATGGTTCCATTGAAAAAAATAAATTTTACATTCTTACCTCCTCTACGCGTGCAGCTATAAAAGAAATTCCTTACAGTAAATTATCTCTCGCCGAAACCACTCAACTTTTATCTTAAACATTTTCCGGTATTATTAACAATTTTGAAGAGATTCTAGAAGATTGATTAAAATGACTCACCCTATACAAAATCTTTCGTTTCCATAACAACGATCAAAAGATAGTATCTATACATCGAAACATTTTCATGGAACGTTTATTTACTCCGATGAACACGATCTGAGAATAATTGTAGCGCTTATCGAAGTTAGACGATTGATGCATTTCGAAATCCGCACTTACCAATGCGATACATCCGGTCCTATTCCTAGCTCGCTGACCGCTGTTGCAATGAAATGTCGCTCGAGGTTTCGTTACGACAAAAATGGTGGAAATCGGGTCATCCCCGATTGAGGTTGTATTAACATTTTGAATGTACATTGGTGCTTCGTTACGAAAACATCACCGGCTTTCACTGAATTTATTTGCATGCTGTGACATATGTCTTGATTACGTGTAACACGTTTGCAGTGACTATGAAAGAGAATTTAAGTATTAACTCGACAACAGTCCGAGGCAAAGACAGAATATTTACTGTTACTCTCGAAATGTGTGTACCCTCGCGAGCAAACCGGGCTTCCGCTAGGGGAAACAGTGACGTAGGAGAAGGTCCCCCTTCCATGCTCCTACCTCGTTTTATTTGAAATTACTGAAATTTTTGCCAAATTAAAATTCGATTTAACATTTCTTTCAGTACCTAGAATAAATTTACCAAGTGGTAGAAGACTTTTCTTCTACGCCGCTTTTTCCCCTAGTGGAAGTCGAGTTTGCTCATGGGTGTACTTACATCCAATTTATTTGTTAGTGAAACATATAAGAATGTTAAAAGAAAAATAAAATTACTAATTAATACTGATTCAGCCTAATTGAGTTATGATTTTGTTTCGAGATTTCGATAAAACCTTGTCACCGAATGAGTATCGACTGCGCATAGTGGGCCAGATTGAAAAGCTAGCTGTTCATTTACCCAGAAATCGAATTCCTCATATCGATGTTAAACGAATGTATATCACTTCCTAAATGTGTATCACATTCTAAAACGATGAAAGTAATGAGATATATTAAAAATTGTAGTTAAAACAAGCACTTAAAAAGCAAACTTTTATAGATACCATTTTTCACCGAAAAAGTTACTTTTCTTCGTAGTGATGCCCTGGAAAACCTATTAAACATTATGTGTTCATGTTTTTTTTTATGAATAGTATATATCCTATATTGACAATGCACCTGGATTAAAAAGTTATTGTTCATAATTTGTTTAATAAATAATACTCAGTGAAGTAAAGAAACTTGTCGAAGTTTTTTACATTTGACAAGAATTATCTTAAAAGTTTTAAAGAGTTATGCATTCTATCAAAGTGGAATATTTTCAGGCGTTATTTCTCTATAGAATCATGCAAGATTCACTTCCTCCCTCGTCCCACCCCATAAGTTACTATTGTTTAAAGCGTCGGGTGACACGCACTTCAGCGGCGAGTCGCGTTGTACGAGACGCGTTGCAGACCATACTTACACACATTAAGGTTAAAAGAAGAACTCCAAGACGATGATGATTCATTATAGATAATAAATTTTAGATAAATAAATTAATACATTGTAAAGCCCTAGTAAAAAGTTTATTATCTTTGTTAATAAGAATAATTGCATAGATTTGTGTTTATTAATAGACAAAAAATAAATAAAAGTTTATTAATAAAGAATAATAAAAATTATAATGCTTTTTTTCTTTATAAGCCGAAAATCCGTAGGGTTTTCTACTACTATCACTTTTCTACTACTACTACTATCACTATCTAACATCTGTTAGAACTTCTACGCATTGTACACATTATTAAAGTTGGAAAAATATTTGTTTATTTCGATAAAATTTTTATTTCATTTACACGTGTTTATTATCTTGTCACACCAGATATTCATATAAATCGTTCCAGTTCCAGGAAAACAATGTAAACAGCGAATGACCCTTTTTCATGTTACTAAGGAAGAGTTTGTTCCTGCGAGGATGTGTATAGAATTTCGGTATACTGCACTAGTTTTGAGAAATACCACAAATTTAGGGGTACCCTATCATTTTACCGCGGAGTGTGGAAGGTCACGGCACTGACGGTCATCGATCGAACCCGTGATTAAATAGCTGACTCGCGTCCGTTGTCAGTAGAATAACACGTAACACCCAACGTAGGTATTTCATTCACGTTTTCGACAATTACTAATTCGGAAAGAATGTCATGGTTTTTCTCTAATTTTGAGAATTCCCGTTAAAATTACTGACATCTGTAACCGAACAACCTGTATAACCCTTACACGGACGCGTGTGTATATTGAGTAACCAATGAATAACTTTATGACAAGAACAAACTGTTCCTCGTAATTAAACCTTCTTGAGACCACAGGTTTGTCCTCCAATCAGAATTTGCCTTTCTTTCTGTGCAGTATTTCTATTTCAATTTAGTCTCGAAGCGTCTTTTACACACTGAGTGTAATACAACGTGTGCCTGACCTTATTGCCCTACAGCCAACCTGTAAGAATAACAAAATCAAGTGAAAATACACTCGGTACAAGCTTCAGAACGTTTTGTATCAATATTAATTGAAGTAAACTAATAACATATTTGCACTTTTTATAGGTGACTTTTCAGAAAAAATCGACCGAGAGGCAAGGAGACTGCTACAAATTCTTCCTGCATACGATCCTGGTGCTGGTCCCGTGAGTCCACAGTGCAAAAGGCATGCCGAGATTTTTCACCAAGAATTGGCTAAATTTACATTATGGGCTTTGAAAAGTAAGTATACCATATCGATGAAACTTGTATGTATACATTAAGTAATATACACCAACGAACATAATACCGAGCACCTTTATCATACATGCATGGTACAAGCAAAGGACCAATTCTGTCTTTAATACTTTGCTGTCGTGACGGTCACCGATGGCTGTCACTCGATGTGTCAGTGGCACCATGGGGGTCACCAGTGACTGACGAAACGGGAATTAATTAGAATACTTGGATCAAACAAATGATACTTTTAAACTTTTCAGTTCTATTCACAACGTAATGTTAATCTGTGATCCCTAGCGAAATAAATGCATAAAGCATAAAAACACAGCTGAATTCCATAATCCTAATGGGTGATTCTATGACAATTAAGTAACTTTCTGGAGGATATTGCACACATCCATTACTAAGTTTAAAAAATGTGTCTTGACATAGATTTAATAGAAAATATAACAATTGTACTGTTCCCTAAAGAGACAGTCACTATACAGACTGAATACATATATGTATTCAGTATTTACGAAGTTATTCGAGTTTTTCTGAAAATTACCTCCAGGGAACTGACAGGTAAACCAAGGAACTGAAGGAAAATGCATTTAATTGAATAGAATGTTGCTTTATTATAAATTGCATTGTTCTGTTACCCCAATTAAATAAAGAATATCACAATCAGTCAGTTTGTATTCTTAGTTCTAAAGTTTAAAACATGAATTAACTAAATAAATTAATACTCTACAAATGAAAATTACCATTTCTTATATACTGTAACTAAGGAATATCTCTATATTTAAATGCTTATGTTTGTAATCATAAACTAACATCAGTCTTGAAAACAATCGGAAACTTTAAAAATATTAACATTAACCATGCATTTTAACATTACATTCTCAATTAAAAAAAACAACCTTATACTATGCATGTAAACATGATGTTCAAATGGCGTGTCTCCACCGGTGTTCGCGAATCTTTTGTGGACAATGTTTTACCTATCGTTCCACCTGTACAGACTCCTATTCGCCGGAGGTATGTACGCGAGTTGTTCGTGAACTTTTCACAAACTGTATGCAAGCTATTTGAAATCAACAACTGTTTCCATCTGCCCTGTTCATAGTCGCGAACAGTTCGTCATGAGTTCGCGTTTGGAATGGTAAAATCAAAGAAAAAATCATATATTATACATACATCGTATATGTTCAAACGGTGCTCTGAAGCTTCGAGGTGAAAGACAAGGACAGAGATAAGACGCCGAGATGTCAAGTTCCGCATTCCTCATTAGAATTTCACGAAAAGAATAACACAATTCAGACTATAATTAACGAAATTACACGAGGAATTAATTTGTATAATTTATAGCTAACTTCGTTACAAATAGTCTGATTTATGTGATATTTGGTATAATTTTAATCGGGAGAACGCCAAGAAACCATGTAGTCTGAGAGCCGGAAATGAGAAAATCGTAGTTTGGCAGCTTGGATATGCTGTGTTTGGCAACATTATAATGTCAAATTTGTAAAAAGATTACAATACCCTTACGTCATTTGATTACAGCTGAAACTTATTTTGGTAATAGTTTAAGTACTTGTTACAACCTGTGTGCGTAGTATGCAGACACGTGCGTACTAGTATAATATTATAGGAATTAGATAACTAAAGTACCTTTCCCGGGATACGTATGCCTATATGTCGATTTTAATGGGTCGACGTGCAGCTAACGACTTCGTGCAATGTCAAGCTGACAACGAACATTCTGACGCGCATCGTAGAAAATCGTGTGTCGCGTGTAAGGTTACGGTTACACTGGACGTGTATTCGGATGACTAGCCCGTCGTCCGTATACAGCTAGTGATGGGTCTCGGTCGGTTAGGTCAGGCCTGTCCAACATGTGGCCCGCGAGTCATTTCGCCAGACGACGCGGTCCCCACCATCACTCAGTCCATTCCCCACTACTCGCTTGCGCTGCGATGCGATCGTGGGGCAAGAGGTACGCGCGGGTAGGAATTTCTGGAGCGTCCGAAGTGGGGACGGTCAGAGCATGTACACACGCTTTCTTGCGTCTATATCGTCGGGCTTCTTGTCGATATGGAGGGGGTTCATTCCCCTCGGCTGAAAGAGCAAGCCGGTAGGGGCGATTATCGCTTTTGGCCCGCGGGCCACAAGTTGGACAGGTCTGGGTTAGGTATATCGATTTTCGATTAGACTAGACTCATATGGCGGTGGATTCATTTATGGTCCACCGCGGCTCCTAGGGGAGGTGATCGCCGAACCCGACCACGTCTCTCCTTGAGGTCGGCTAGAACGGCCTCCCCATGTATCGCTGTTGGAGTCCCGGGACTCCCTCCCTGTCCTTGAAGGGGGGTGGTAATTTTGTGAGGGGTAACCAGAGGAGGGGGGGCTCATGAATTATTCGGGACGTAGGCAGGTAACTGACTAGGGGGTTGAAATAGGCGATACAGCTCTCTCTCGATGATGGAAAGTACTGGATGAAGCAAAGAGTGAGCTGGTACTCACTTATGGAGACGAAGGATCGGTTGCCCCGACGACCATACTCCTTTAGCTAATTTTATTAGGTAGGGATGGGACGATCCTAGTGACTCTCCGCCCCCCGCGCGAGTACTTCCCCTGCCTCCATGTGGCCCGGGCCTAAAAAAGTTGGTCGGGAAGGAAAACTGGGGGAAGCAAGCTCCCCGGGTAATGCCCTCTAAATCCATGGGAGCGGTTATACTGCACGCGTATCGGTCGTCCGAAGTCACACGCGTTCGTCGTATACGAGCGCCAAAACGCACGGGAAATCGCTGATACGAAAAGGGAAAAGGGCTATTCCATTTTAAGCGAATGCCGTACAGATTAACCGGTGACCCTGCCACGTTTCAACGGCTATTAGATCGAGTAATCGGCCCGGCAATGGAGCCTTACGCATTCGCTTATCTGGACGATATAATTATCGTAACAGCTACCTTCGAGGAACGCCTCAAATGATTATCGCGTGTACTTCGGACATTAAAATCAGCGGGATTAGTAGTCAACCCGGAAAAATGCGAGTTCTGTCGCGAAGAAGTACGGTATTTGGGATTCATAGTGGGGCGTGAGGGGTTGAAGGTGAACGCGGAGAAGGTCGCACCTGTGCTCGCGTACCCGGCGCCACGAAATCTGAAACAATTACGTAGATCTGTGGGAATGGCGTCGTGGTACAGACGGTTTATAGAAAATTTCGCGACAGTGGCGGAACCACTAAACCGTTTATTACGCAAAGATCAAGCGTGGAAATGGGAGGTCGATCAACAACTCGCCTTTGAAAAATTACGTACTAAGGTTGCGACCGCACCAACATTACCGTGTCCCGATTTCAACCAACCTTTCGTGTTACACACGAATGCCAGTACCGTAGGACTAGGGGCAGTACTAGCGCAGGAAATCGAGAAGACCGAAAGGGTTGTCGCGTTCGCGAATGGCACATTAAATGACGCGGAATCGTTTGGGCCACGAAAAAATTCCGACCGTATTTGGAGGGGTGTAAATTTACCGTACTTACCGATCATAGCAGTCTGCAATGGTTAAGGAATTTAAGAAATCCATCGGGAAGATTGGCGCGATGGGCACTAGAATTACTCGAATATGATTTCGAAGTGAAATTTAGAAAAGGCGCATTACATTACGTGCCAGACGCCCTATCGCGAATATACGAAGACCAGGGGGAACAACAAGTACAAGCGGTTTTAGCAGCAGCCGCCCCCGCAGATTGGCATGATCGGAAAGTCGCGGAAATTCGCAAACATCCGGATCGGTTTCCCGAGTGGTTATACGAGGACGGCAATTTATATCGTTGTAGGCGCGATCTGGTAATTACGGAAATATTAGGAAATACTAACGACGATTGGAAACTGGTAATACCGGAAAATGGGAGAAAAGTAATTTTGCGAGGACACGACGACCCGCAGGCGGGACACCTCAGAATACAAAAAACGTATGAGCGGATCGCGACGCGATATTATTGGCCCTGTATGCTTGAAACCGTGACTGACTACGTACGGCACTGCCAGGTGTGCCAGAGGACGAAGGTGGAACAAATACTCCCCCCGGTCTGATGGATAAACGTCGCGGGGAGGCGCCGTGGGTGGCGATCGCGACGGATATTATAGGGCCCTTACTGCCGAGCCTTGCGGGACGAACGTACCTTCTCGTAATACAAAATCTATTTGCAAAATGGATAGTGTCAACCGCTACGTAAAGCCACCGGGAAAACAATTGCGGAAGCATTGGAAAATTTGGTGTTTTCTCGATGGGGAACACCAGAGGTGCTATTAACGGAGCGGAGGAATACGGTATCTATCACACGACGACACCACCGTACCACCCACAGGCAAATCCGGTCGAAAGGGTTAATAGCGTACTAAAGACGATGATAGTTGCGTATTTAGAAAAAGATCATCGGGAATGGAACCTCCACCTACATCAATTTCGCTTCGTGTATAACACCGCGTATCATTCGGCATTGCGTACCTCGCTTGCATATTTAAATTTCGGTAGGGAACCAAGTCCCGCGAATTGCGTGCGTAGGAATCGCGAAGGACCGTGGAAACGAGTAGCGTCCATCCCCGAGCGATGGCAAGACCGAATGATCAACCTAGGGCTACTCGCGTATGAGTGGCGGAAAACCTAGAACGGGCCTACGAAACAAGCGCACGCCACTACAATCTGCGGCACCGCGATTGCGTTTTTCACGTAGGAGAGCTCGTATTAAAAAGACAGCATATAGTATCGTCAGCTGCCAATAAGATTTCCACCAAGTTAGCGCCGAAATTCCACGGTCCCTTCAAAATAGCGAAAAAATGATCGAATGTAGTCTACGAGCTGGAGACAGAAAAGAAACGGGTAGGGAAGGTCCATATATCGGACGTAAAACCATACGTAGCGAATGACGACTAACGGGAAATTTCTTTTTGTCCACCACCACCTCACCCACGGGGGTGGCATACTCCAGAATGACTACGCCGGAGCCCCGGCGTACTACGCAATGACAAAAAAAACGCAGGATAAAGGGACGCAGACCAAGGCGTTTGCCCCACCAGCCCTGAGCGCCGCCGCGGCGCGCAGGTCCCAACGCCCCCCACCTGCGCTAATGGCCGCCGCAGGGGGCAAGCCGACGGCAACACCACCACCACCGCCACCAACGACAGAAAAGAAACCGACATCGCCAAGAAGGGGAAGCACTTGGGACGGGCACTGCTACCGCGACTGCGGGGAGGAGACCGGGGTGCTGCAGCGGTTCTGTTACCGCTGCGGTAAAAGCGGCACCTCGGTCAAAAACTGCCCGAAATGCGGGCCAACATGGGTTCCGGGGGGATCAATAACAATATAATAAAAGTTAATTAAACCCGAAAAGTAGCGAGTCGTCACTAGCGTCGCCCCCCTATCCGCCGTCCCTGTAGCGAGTAGACACCCTATGCGATAGGGTTCGTGTTGGTTCCCCACAAAAAAATGTGTTTGTCACGCAACTCCACTCGTGGTACGGATTATATATTTTTTTTTGAAAATTTTTGTAGTTACCGTGTCTAAGTCCGAGTTTAAAATTTTGTGTGTTTCCTTGATGCTTATAGTTCTCTAGGTAACATATTGTAGTATTTTGGTTTTCCGTGTTGGTGATGGTTGTAGTTGTAACAGTTGAAGAAACATCGTAGCGACAAAACGCGTAAGTATGATTCGGTATTGACTAGGTATTACGGGAATCCTGGAGGAGTCGCCTAAGCGCCAGTAAAGTCAGAGCACCCATGGCTCGCGGTTTCCCCCTCTCTACCTGCTGCTGCGGCGTCCGTGTTAGTGACGTTACGTCACAATTAGATAAATAGAAATGTAAGCAAATTACAAATAATTGAAAATAGAGTGTGACTTTTCACTTATTTTACCAAAAAGAGCAACCAAATATCATCGTACTATATGTACATATAAATAATTACTTTCAACGAACAACACGGTGGGTAGACCTGTTCGGCCAGATCGTCAACCGACCGACTGACCGTCAAACATTCTTTCCGAGAATGCGGATCATCATTTGCCGGCGGTTGCACGACGATCAGATGGGATGGTGACGGATAGTGTGAATGCCACCATTTAAGGGGGGAGACTCCGTGGCCCGTGTGCTGTGTCGGTGCACTCACACAATCCACGGGATCCGTGTATGTATACGCGATGCACGAGAGAGACATTCGATCTCGTAGAATCTAACTTCTGCCTCGATAAGGGCACGAATGAAGTATTCACGGGTATAGTACTCACGGGTAGACTTCACTACAGGGTGGTCTGATCCTTAGAAACGCCAATAAACACCATACGTTCAAACAATTAGAATTTTAGAAATTGTGCGATTGTGACAAACGCCGATGAAGCACACAAGATGGCTGCTCAAGTCACATTTTGTCAAATATCACACGATTTAGTTGTTTTCTCGTCAAAAGCTGACCAGACCACCCTGTACACCACTGTCACACTATCGTAGAAATCCGATTTTTGTTAATTTATCACTTGTGGAAGGCGTAAGTTGGATTCCACGATTTGACGCGTCCAGACTCGGGAATATACAATGGTATAGTTCAAGGATTCTCCACTAGCGGCGCTTATGGTATTTGTCAGCCACTTTGGCCATGTTACCACCGAGCATCGATAAAACAGAGAGAAGTCGGTATATGTAACCTCGCAACACGTGCTAGATCGTATCAATTGTTTTGTTACGCTGTTGCCATACGACAATTCTGCCCATCAGGAGAACGATGGAATACCTACGGCTCGTGGCGAGATTTCGACTCTCGCCGAACATAGGAACAGAATGGTGCGACTGAAAGAGATTCAAGAATGAAGCAATACTTACGTACTAATGTGTGCAACGATAAACCTTTTCTATTTGTACTTGCAATGATGCTAATTTTTTTTATTACATACGAAATACTTGAAATGGCATTCCCGAGAAACAATAGTTATTTATCATTTATTGACCTAATTAATGCAGATGTTATATACTTACACATATATTTCATAAAAAGATGCAAAAAGAACACAATTAATCGCATACGCTCCCTCAATCTTTTCATTTGTCGACCAGCGGAAATTGATTTTGAACTAACAACGATTTTTCGACTTTCTTGTATATATGTGCACAGGGATAAGGAAAGAAGGACTTGAAGGATTTTAAAAAAAGTACGATCTTCATATTATCAAAAATGTTTTATTTTAATGAAAATAATTATTGACATATATGGGGCGGCTGCCCCCGCCATCCCGCCGGCCACCGCGCCGGCTACCGCGCCGTCCACCGCGACGGTCGCTATACGTGATTCTTTTTATCAGTTTTTTTATCTGACCATAGTGGGAGACGATGGTAGGTCGGAGTGGGGGAATGGTGGGGGTAAAGCGTCCCACGATTCTGGCATCATTGGGACGCGCTTCATTTATAATTGAGCAACCATTATTGAATTATTATTAAAATAAGTTATTTAAATAAAACTTTAAAATAACGAATAAAAGAAGAAAAAAAGTATTGTCATGCGTCGAGTAAAGATCACCAGAATTATCTTTATTTGACGCGTAACAAATAATTTTTCTATTTGATGAAAATGTATCTTCAGCCTAATATAAAGATTTCATCTTTATTTTTATACTTATTTGACGTAAAATAATTCTCTGATCGTGTTCGAGCCGCGCTGCCGAGGACTGGGGAGTCGAAGGCTGGCACACGAGATACAATGTATGTATACATATATTGGGTCGTTCGAAAAGTTCGTGCAATTTCTATGCGTACAATAGTAGTTTATACGTTTCTTTTTTATACTTTGGAATGTTTAATTTACTAGAGACTTTACGCATTTAAATATTATAATTAGAAAACTAGGTCAAACTATGTTTTACGAATAAATTCTCATGAAATAAAAAAATTATTTGTCATGCGTCGAGTAAATATCACCAGAATTATCTTTATTCGACGCATGACAAATAATTTGTTTATCTTTTATTCGTTATTTGAAATTTTTATTTGAATAAAAATTTACCCATCTCTGGTATCAGAGGTGGGCAACTGATCGTTCACGAGTATCGCGCGGCTGGAATTTCTCCTTCCAATGATCGTGAGCAAACAGTTGCCCACCCCCGAAATAAATGTACGAGTATAATTATAAGATCTAATTTTTATTTTACTGTTTCAGATAAAAAAAAAGATTTAAAAAATCATGTATAGCGACCGTCGCGGTGGACGGCGCGGCGGCCGGCGGGATGGCGGGGGCAGCCGCCCCATATATGTCAATAATTGTTTTCATTAAAATAAAACATTTTTGATAATATGAAGATCGTACTGTTTTTCAAATCCTTCAAGTCCTTCCTTCCTTATCCCTGTGCACATATACACAAGAAAGTCGAAAAATTGTTGTTAGTTCAAAATCTATTTCCGCTCGTCGACAAAAGATTGAGGGAGCGTATGCGATTAATTGTGTTCTTTTTGCATCTCTCTATGAAATATATGTGTAAGTATATAACATCTGCATTAATTAGGTCAATAAATGATAAATAACTATTGTTTCTCGGGAATGCCATTTCAAGTATTTCGTATGTAATAAAAAAAATTAGCATCATTGCAAGTACGAATAGAAAAGGTTTATCGTTGCACACATTAGTACGTAAGTATTGCTTCATTCTTGAATCTCTTTCAGTCGCACCATTCTGTTCCTATGTTCGGCGAGAATCGAAATCTCGCCACGAGCCGTAGGTATTCCATCGTTCTCCTGATGGGCAGAATTGTCAAAAATCGATACTGTCAGGCAACACTGTCTTCGCGTAGCAAATACACAAACCCAACTTGATGGTAATGGAGAACAAAATTTATTTGTGGGTATTGCCGTTAGATGTCGTATTATTAAGCTGTTCCAATTATCGATTATGTGTTTTCGTTAGTGTCCGATTGATTACATCAGCGCTTCGATCGATTCGGAGTTGGGCCCAAAGGAGTTTCCCCTCTTAAAATGCGTTGGAGCAAGTTTTGACGACGGCTAGCCGGCCGCCGGCTAGACGGATAGTGTGAATTAGCCTTTGGAGTGCGTGTGGTCCTGGAAGGACGAGCATGAGCCTAAATAGCCGGTTATCGGCTATCGAAGGTTTGTTTATCGAAGGACGTTGCGTTGCCTTTAGAATAAGCACATTTTTCCTGGAAAATGTGGCCACGGAGTGTGGACGGATGGGGTACCTTCTGGTAAGAGGTCTGTGTTGTACCGCACCGCACTTACTCCAGAATCTCTGAGGAAAATAAGTTCCTACTCAAAATTGAAGTATCGGTAGAAAGTTTCCGACATGTAGGTATATTTATTCAGAAAAGTTAATATTTTGTAACTAAACTGAAAAAGAAGCAGACATCCCATGACTAATAGTTTCAGGTGGTCAAAATTAACTTGTACACCATGTTTTCATAAACATGGACAAAAACCGTAATTTTTAACATTTTATATTTTTGAACCAAATTCGAAATGAAAAAAATAATAACAAACCTTCTCTAATTTCACATGGAATACGTAATTTTTTAATTTCAAAATGATTCCTGACATCAGGTTCAAAAAGTAACCGATTTAGCGTTAAAAGACTGAATGGTTATTGTACAAATATTATGAATATTGTACACGATATAATACGTCATTCATATGAATTTTTTAAACTCTCATAAATGCTGAAACATTGAGAATAGAATGTAACGTTCGTATGACATTCTTTACTTGGAATGATTTTTCAAATAATCTACGAAAATTTCTTACGCTCACTCGAATACACACCTTGTATTGCTTTATTTCATTACCCATATTTCTGAATCTTGTGATTTGGACAATAGCCAAACTAGATATATTTATAACAAGAAACCATATACATATGATTCTATTAAGTATACGCATATGTGACATTAAAAATCAATATTTTTTACGGCAATATAAATTTTACTAAATACAAATTTCCACTGTCGATTCGTTTCTTTAGTTACCGAGACGCATGTAAATCTCCAACTTTAATTTTCTAATAGGTTGTATCTCTAGTCATCGCACAAACGCAGATCTGAACAATTAATTTTTGAAGTCACTGTGGAGTAATTCCATAGGATTTGTTTACTCACTGTTGATTATAATGTGTTGATTATTTAGCTAAACCTTTTATGTCTCCCGTATGTTTCAAGTGTATGATGCAACCGCAAAAATGCCGTCTGGCCTTCTAAACGGAAATGTAAATCAGTTTGGTGACTTCGACGAATGCATCGGGATTCAAGGAAGTGAAGGAATTCAAGGACAATACTGTTTAACGTACCTACAACTGACCGTTGATGAGTCGCGGTTAGACCTTAGACACATCCATCGTCTCTTGCACTCTCACTATGCATTTAGAAGTAACATTACGGATGTAAGTACGTATTTATATTCAATGAACTTAAATTCTCAATGAAAGAAAATTCTTTGCAAAGGAAATCCGCAACTGCAAAAATTTTTTCCACGCATCAACAATCGGAAAATGTTGTTTGTACATTTAACCCCTTAGCTACGATTTACTTATCACATATTCCACAAATATTTATAACTTTAGGAGGGCGCCGCCGCTAATATTTATATTTGGCCCGATTATCGTATTACGGGCTATGCCCGTAATATTCACTTTTGGCCCGATCATCTACTACGGGCTATGCCCGTAATATTTACGTTGGTCCGATCATCTACTACGGGCTATGCCCGTAGTTGTAGGTTAAGGAGTTAAATTCTTTCATAAATTCCTTCAGGAAGGCAAACAGTACTGGACAAAAAGATAGCACATGTGTTCTGCCATTAGGTTATCAAGGATAGATTCAGAATCCCCCAAATTTGACAAATGATATGTAAAGAATATTTTGTAGTAATATAATATTTAATTGCAACGTGAAATTTTATGATCGGTTTTCATATTTATGAACAACAACATGTAAAACGGAGTCGGCGAAATGATAGCACATTTTCAAAATTGAAATATTTATTTTCTAACAAATTAAAAAAAAACTACAGGGTGATTCTCTCGCCGTGGAAATCAAAGAATGTGCCGCTCTAAAGAACCGCCGCGCCGGGACGTATAATCTGTCGATCGATTCTCACTGTTGTTGACGCCCCGGGACTACACACACACGCCCAGCACGGCGGTTTTTTAGAGCAGCACGTGCTTTGATTCTCACGAACGAGAATCTTGAAACAGTTGCCTAATATTAAATTGGCGGGCAACAGTCGCAACTGGACGCGTACCACGTCGATCGAGCCCGGGATGTACAACCTCAGGCGGATTCAAAAGAGAACGCGACAAAGTATGCAAATTTAGGTTTCAATGCATTTGGTAGTATCTTCTAGGTGTGTCTGCTATGAGCGTCAACGTCACTTGTTTTCCTTTAGTTTGTTCCACAAACTTTCCAATTTTTTTACAATTTGAAAAGAAATTTTTTGTTTTCTTCATTTATTCGTAGACTTTTTTTCCATTTCAGTATTTTGCAGTCTTTTAAAATAATAATCATTCAAAATAAATTGGTTAAATTGATAAAACCTATGAGGCGCCATATGGAGCCCCACACAGATATGATACCAAACACGCGAGCTACCTTAATAATCACGTAGTGTATGATACATGCGCCGTGCCTGAGTCTCAATCGGGATAAACTGTCAATGAGTCAATAGTACAAGGTGTCAAGAAAGTACATGTTGTGGTTACCATAGACGGATTCTGCACTTGCGATTTGGTAGAGATACAGGTAAGAACCTTGCCGCAAAATTGACCTTGACTTTGAATTTGAAGGTCAAATTTTGTATCGTTGTATTACATTCTACTCGTCGTGAGGATAAAAAGTCTTAAAGGAACCATGGGTTGGAACTCAACTGTTCTCTTGAAATATGATGTTTCATTAATTTTCAAACTGATTTTATTTGTAATGACGTAAATAGCTTCATACTATGTTATTATGACTATGAGATACGTTGTAGTTATTCATAATAGTTACGAGCTTCCAATAGTAACGAAAGTAGGTAACTGTTACTCAATTATGTACTTTTTAACTAACAATAAAACACGTTTCAAAATTGATAACATGGAACGCTTATCAAATGTATAATTTAGTTATAAATCACACACTTTGCAGGAACAGTTAGCAACTGTGATTAAGTGCAAAGTAATTTCACTCCATGGTGTCAAATACCATGTCGAAAGCTCGTGAAAATTTATGCTGAAATTACTTAATACAGTGGAGTCCGTTTATAGCGACATTCAAGGGACAGAAAAATTACGTCGCTGTAAACGATTGTTGTTATAAGCAGACTGAAAATATGTATAAAGTAATGTGTATGGGAATCGAACTTAGAAAGCAAATTGGATGCAATATACGGTCTGCTATTATAAGCGGTGTCGCAATAACCGGACTCCACTGTACTCTTAATTTGTTGTCATCGCAACAACTCGCGCATGTTGTACAATCAATATCGTGCTTTTGGACACTGTAACGTAATGCGAGAAAGTGATTCATGCCGTTACTTGTAACGCGTAACGCATTGAAAGTGCACCCTATATTAAAAAATGTGACAAAAATACCTGAACAAAGTGTAGATTATTATGACAGACATGTATTTGTTGTTAGAAAATTTGTAACAGAATATTTGTTATACGAAATTTCTTCTATTTTACATTTGATATTTATTTCCCGAATTTCTCAACTGTTAAATATTATTGAAAGTAAAAATTATACTGTGCATTTCATTCGCAGATACCTGCACATGTAACTCTTACAAATAATAACCTTCGCCTACAGAATCTAGGTATCAATATATTACTTATTTTATCGTACGTTTTCAATAACCATATTTCGATTATAAATTTATTTCTCAAGAAATTGTTATTACCAACTATTGTAGGTACACATAAGAGAGTAGTATTATCTATAATGTTCTAAGAGTAGCCTTATTGTATTATTATAAACAATGATGTAATGTGAGTATATTACTTTGTTTTCTAAATATATTTTTTATAAGTTCCATATCAAAAACCATTATCATGAAAAATTTTCATCTTTAATGTCGAATAAAAACGTATATACAGAAGGTAATTGGCTGTTATGTGCGTATGCATGTGAGTGGTTGGGGAACTGACCGTTAGGGAGAGGGTGAGTCGTTGTGGGAAATGTGCCTATGGTCTGTTTTTCGAAAGATGATGCCTGGGAGGTAGGCCCGAGTTTTCGCGGTGTTGCCGCGATCGCGAGACACCTACGGCACTTGTGTCTCTCTCACTGTTCGCGTCTTGGCCAATGACGTGCGACCGTCGACGTGAGTCCTCGCCCACGATCGTCTGTCTCTTTCATTCTTCGCGTCTTGGCCAACGACGTCCGACCGTCGACGTGAGTCCTCGCATACGGTCGTCTGTGTCCATACACGTATTACAAACCTCTCGAGAAGGACCTACCTACAATCTCCAGGAGTGGGGACTGCGTTCGGTACGCGCCCGTCAATCATCCATTGTCTGGAAATGGCGGAGAATGTTGACGAGACGCTGAACGTTTTCACACGGCAAAAGTTAAAATACATGAATAAGAAAAATTTTATTTCTTTTAAAAGAATGCATTGTACCCAAATATTGAGGAATATATTAAAAGGAGACTAAATTAACACGTAGGTTATTAAACGCTACACGTGGAAATCGCAGGGTAAAGAAGGAAGTTGGTTTACCGAGCGTCTGAGCGAGAGGCTCGCGTGCCGAAGTGCCGGAGGATGGAAAGAGACACACAGTGGCATTGAGACCGTCACAACGTCGCACGAAATACGTAGCTCGCGTTGGATCCCCGACAGGCCACGCCTCAAGGCAGGCCAACCTCCCAGGCATCATCTTTCGAAAAACAGACCATAGTAGCATACAGTATAGTATTCGCCTTGAGTGTCCTCTGCGTATGTCTTCTTTCCTCGTCTTTTCAAATAACACTCTCCCACTTTTCGACTTCTGGGAGACGTGGCCTATCTCTTCGTCATCGTCGTCAGCTCGTGTGGTCGTAGATGCCTCCATCCTGGACGAGCCCCCAAATATAGGAGCGTTGGAAAAATGCGATGACCCAAGCGGAATTCGATCGAACCCACGATCCCCGGCGCCGAAAGCCGAGACTTTACACTCTGCTCCACGAAGCCTTCCTATTTTCCACTGATATTATTTGCTCCCTCTTGTTGGGTACGGAGGTCCTGATCCCACATACATGTAGATAATTATTACAAATAATTATTATAAGTTATTTCCAACCTTCTGTGCCCCGACTTTATTTTCACAAAATGTGAAATGTCAAACGTGTTGCGCGACAGTAACAAATTGTGAGTATATTCATAAATAAGAAATTAAAATCAATTTGAAATATAATAACAAGTTTTTGGTGGTAGCAACGTTTCTGACGCTTTTAAGACGATATTTAAATGTTGGCAAACTCTGAGTGGGCCAATGTTGTACTATCATTGTGAAGTTTTTGTTAATTAACCAACTATAATAATTGTAGGTCCAACATTGGATATTCGCTGGCAAATTGTCATAACTTTTTCGTCGTAAGCCCTATTTTGGGGATTTGTATGCAAAAACACTAACTACAGTAATGTCCTGATATGTGTGAATGCCTCGGTTCCGCGGAGTCACACTCACGCTGAGCGCGGACAATTGTCAGCACCTCGTCAATTAGGTTTTTGCTCGAAGCTCGAGCCTCGGCAGGTTGCCTTTGTAGTGTTCCGATATAGAAAAGTACAAGCGAGTGAAAAACAGAAAGAGAGAACATCTCTTTCCACGCGATTCGACAGCGACGCACCCACCGGCCAATGGTTACATTGTAATCGCTGCGGTTCGCGTTATCTTACTCAGTCTCGAAGTGTCTCGTTAGTTCTCTTGGTCACACAGTCCGATTGTGTGTGTGTACCGTTTCGTCCAATAATAAAAATACGTGTGACTGGAGGTGATCCAGCTACCATTGTAACGTCGACAGCACTCTAAGCATTCGCTGGACACTTAAAGGGGGAGACTCAGTGGCCCGTGAGCTGTGTCCGTGCACTCAGACAATCGACGGGAACCGTGTATGCATACGCGATGCACGAGAAAGACATTCGATTTCGTAGGAACCAGAATGAGTCTCAATAATTGCACAAATGAACTTTTCACGGGCATACAACTCACGGGTAGACTTCATTACAGGGTGGTCTGACCCGTTTAAACACCAATAAACACGTAGAATTGAAAGAACTAGAATTTTAGAAAGTGTGCGATTGTGACAGACGCCGATGAAAACGCACAAGATTTAATGGTTTTCTCGTCAAAAGCAGAGCAGCCACCCTGCACATCACTATCACACTATCGTGGAAATTCGATTTGTATCACATTATCACTTCTGGAAGTCACATTTTGGTTTCTACGATTTGACGCGTCCGTCAAGAAATAAACAGTGGTGTGGTTCAAGGATTCTCTTCTGGAGGCGTTTATGTGTCAGCATAATAAGTCATGTGTCAGCACAGACGAGATATAAGAATAGACCTAACATCTTATGGGACTTGGTGTCCCACGAAAGTCACGCTGATTCGAGCGCACTCTACATTAAAGTTTCCGACTTTAGGAACTACGTTGGACACCACGATGATGCACAACACACACACACTCGTGACTGCATATAGCGATACACACATGCATTATTGCCCCGGTTTCGCTAGCAAGGAAGAATGTTCTGCTTTTCTCGCCCATATACAATGTATACAAGTAGGCCCGGTAGAAATGTATACATGCTATTATATTAATCTAACTATTACGAATATGAAAAAATGTTTTATATAAAAGTTGTTTCCCTTTTTGTTAGGGTGGGCGTAGGTGGGAGGGGGCCCAGATCTTCCCTTGTTTGGAGTTTCCCCCTCTCCCTAACTCTATTCGCGTGTTGTAGATCGTTGACGGCTCTTACGAGGGTCGCAATAGCCAGTTTAATCTATTTTGGAGCTGCCGTGGTGGTTTTTGCCAATTGGTGGAAAGACTTAGTCTTCTCCACCGTTTGTTTGACCGCTGCGTCCATAGAGTCCCTCGCTGGTCTGTATGTCTCCGTTTTCGTCTCAATCCTCTTTCTCTTCCCCTGCTGTTTGGGGAAGGAGAATTCTTCGGCCTCTGAGAAGTCAATCAGGGTCTCATTCCCAGGGTTTGATCCTTCCTGAATCTCAGATGTAGAATGAGATCGTATATGGGCCCTTGGTGGGCTACCGCTCAGTGACGTTTTCGGTTTGAACGGGTAGTCTATGGATTCTTGTAGTATCTCGAGAGAGCCACCCCCCCCCCCCCAAACTGGCTGGTACTGGGGGATCTGTACTCCCTGTACCGTAAACTACATTTAGAGAAAATGGGCTTATGAGAATATAACCAATCCGTCCCGCATTCCTTCCGCTTGTCATCTTTCAAGCAACGCATAATACATTGTACTTAATTTCTTTTTCAGCCTGGACATCGAGTTCCTCGGTTTAGCATAATAAATTGGGGAGTGTGTACACCAGCAACATGTACCGCAAAGGACGTTGAAACAGCCGTTCGCGATGTCCTTACAAGATACACTTCGCAAACTGGTATTAAAGTTACAGTAAAAGTGAATGAAGAAATGTGTCAGGTGAAGAGGAAGGAGCTACCAAAGGAAACTATGTACGCCAGGTAACAGGCATCAAATATTTTGTTCATACAAACGCTCAAACGTGATACAACTAAAAGAAATGTACTAATTGTCTCTTTTCTTTTTAGTTTGTTCTTTATGACTATTCTGGCACTGACAATCGTGGCGGCATATTATGATCATTACAAAATACCTGCCAGCGAACTACTCTTATCGTTTTCCTTAAAACGTAATTTCAAGAAGCTTGTGTCATTAGAGCGAGGACAAAATGATATAGCAACGCTTCATGGCATTCGGGCAATAAATGCTCTAATGTTGCTTTTAGCTCATAAAAGCATGGCCCTGTTTTTTAATCCATACACAAATAGAACAGAAATGAGTGAGGTATGATTGTAGTACTTTAAAAATAAATCAATTTTAACACTTTCACTCGCTGCGATTGGTAGCCAACGTTACCGCGGGAACTCGGTTAGTAGACTCGTGCTCTGATTGGTCCGGGTTTTTCGTTAATATCTAGTTAACAAAGTCTCAGATAACATTTTTGCTAAGGAAAAACTTGTTTCAAATCATCTCACGAGTTTCCCATTTCCGGGTCCACCAACATTTTTGTTACACCCTGTATGTATCACCAAAATGTGTCTGAAATATTTTATTTTTACTGTAACTTAAACAAATCGAAATAGATCCATTGTGTATATGACATTTTTGGCATTGAATATCCAACTAAAGATGTTACATATGTTGGTCGATTTCATTTAGAAACATCCAGTATAATGTGAGTCATAAATCATATACACTTTTTCATTTTTACGTTTACAAAGACAGCTGCAAGTCTTTATGACATTTCGATTTAATAATTAAGCTCCTCTCATTCCTTAAAAGATACATGTTGTGTGACAAACATTTTGTTTTCTACTGTAGTTGCAACTTGATTAAAAAATAATACTAAATTACACTTAATTAATGTTAAGTGAACAAAGCGTAAACTTTAGTTCGTTCCTAATGAAAACCAACTTCTGGAGGAGAAAAATGTACACCTCGTGCAGTTGCAAAGGTTACTTATTGTAATAAGAAGTTGTATACAGTATGTTTTTGTTTTAGTACCTTGGCAAACCGTGGACAGTCATAGGGAGAGCTGCAAGTCTTTATACTGATCCATTTATAATGCTTTCTGGACTTCTAACATCATACTGTTTCGTTGGAAAATTAAGAAGAACTGGAAATTTAAATGTTAAGGATGAATACATATCTCGTTTAATCAGGTAATGAAAATTATTCATGTTTTAATCAGGGCTACGGAGTCGCCAAGCAAAATTCCCGACTCCGACCCCTCTTATTTTTGCTTTGATTCCGATTCCGAATCTTACTGGTGCACTTATAATAGATTGTTGGGATCATAAATATATGTATGTTTATCAACAAACTATTAATATTTAATATATGTATAGTGTAGTATCAGGAGATTCGGAGAATGAAAGGTTGAGCGAACTTTGGGAGAGAACAACTCGGGTGACTGTTAGTGCGATACGTAGTAAGAATGTATGATATGTGTGTGAAGTCTTTAAGAAAGCGGTATAAATTAAGAGCGGCAGAGAACGAGAAACTGTGAAAGAGAACGCATTAGAGATCAGTGAGCAAGTGTGAAGCTAGTATACAGGGTGTTGGACCACTAGTGGAAAAAAATTTGAAGGGTGATTCTTTGGGGCAAAATAAGATGAAAATCAAGAATAACGAAATTGCGACAAATGCTTCGTTTAGTAGTTATAAGCGTTTAAAAATGGACCCAAATGATGGCAATCCACACGCCTGGAGTGTCAGCGGGGCAAGGTTCGTAAGGGGCGTACAGTCACTCTAAAGACTCAACGACATCCAGGAAAAGTAGGTAGAACAGCTGTCTACTTACCCGGTAGAAGATGTCAATAACTTGTGACCACGGTATTTGAGTCGAATCCACTTGTATCGCATTAACTCTGATTACTCGATAAAATTTTCAAGAAATGTAAATATCTTCTTATGAATATTATCGAATAGAGAGGGTTAATACCCCCTCTGGTTGTCACGTACAGCAATTGTCCTGTCCACGAGTATTCATGAAATTAATCCGCACATGCATGTACACCACAGAAGTCAGCGACAAGTACCCACACACATTGCGCGATTGTACCGACCGCGATAAATGTTTAGACACTGCGCGATTAATTAGACCCATGCGTAGTTCCTCCGTTGCGTTTACCACTGTACACGTTACACAAAACTAACACCCAAAATGATTAATTTATAACTATTATTTACACTCATTTTTACCCTATACTAATGAATTTATAGCTACTATTCATATTAAACCTACAATATTTAATAAAACCTGCAATAATTAATAAAATCTACAATATTTAATCAAACCTACAATAGTTAATAAAACCTACAATAATTAATTTACACTATTTACAATGTTACGCGGAATTTTTCTTTCGGGTCCCGGTCAGCCGTGTGGCCGTGGTCCGCCACGAACAAAGCCCCTCTCTCGGCCCCGCGACTATTCCCCGAGTGCTGGTATTGGGTACGACAGTCGTACTACGACTTCCGATACCCTCCGAGATTTACTTAGAGTGGAGTCTACGAGAGAGTGGCTGTTGCCGGCTAGCACGCATAATGGGCGGGGTTCGCAAGTAGGATGCGGAAATTCTCCTCGCGGCAGAAGGCGGTTCACGAGTGAACGGAGATCGTTTTGCGTTAATTTCGCTATTTATTACCGCCACGCGTCTACCCTTGAGGGCAACGCTACAATAGGTGGCAAACGATAACAATCCGATAACAATTCTCGTCCGCAGTTCGGTACTCGTCGCAATATAAACTAAGTAACTATTAGAAATAAACTTTTATTTCGTATATAAAAGAATACAACACACTCTTGGGGAGACATCTCTCCTTGTACGCATCTACAAAGCGTCTAACGCAACTGCTCGCGAAAAGAAAAAGGAAACGGCGGTCGCGTACGTTGGATGGAAGTGTCGAGAAAGTCGAGAACGGAAACATACCAGCCATGCGTGAATTGCCATAAGCTATCATTTCTTCTGTAACACTTCCCCTCAATTCGCGTGTACGACAAAAATAATGTTAATATAAGCAAGAATCTCTACATTACATTTCCTTCATATTTAGAAGCTCCAGGCCCTTAACATGCCTCGCATTATTTAGTCCCTTGGTCAACATATCTGCTGTCATTACAGTAGTGGGTGTATACCTTACATTGACAATACGGTTCGCTACAACTTGTCGCATGAAATGATAACGGATATCTATGTTCTTCATTCTACTGTGATAGATTGGATTTTTGGCTAATTTTAACGCTCCTTGGTTATCATTAAATATATCTATCGGTGTAACGTCTCGCAGCTTCATTTCATGTAGAAACTCCTTGAGATGAATTGCTTCCTTTGAAGCCTCAGTAAGGGCCATATATTCCGCCTCTGCGCTAGATAAAGCTACCGTTCGTTGCTTCCGGCATTCCCAACTTACCGGTCATCCGCACAAAACCTACGACCTATATCGCGTTTCTGTTTGCATATTCTCAGCGCAACATTTGTATTTTTTTTTCATACACCACTCGGGCTCACTTGGTCACAATGCCGAGGGTGTGCGAGTCTGGACATTATAAAACTCTCTCTTGTCTTCTGCAGTGCGACCATTTTTTTTACACTTTTTTTTGAAGAACGTATCTTCCGTGTACAAAAAGGACGATAGCTTGTCCTACACTCAAGTTTTAATAACCAGTCATATGTTTCAATTTCTTTTAATCCCTTTAAAACTCTTGCTGAAATTTGCTTTTTTGAATTTCTACTGGTTCCTTTTCTGGATTTGTTACATGCCTTCGCTTTACTTTTAAACGTCCTAATTATCGATACAAATGTAGTATTCTTAGTATTTAATTAGTTTTATTACAACTTTCAATTATTTTGAGTACATTTTTGATTTTTATAAAATTTACTAACATGTAGTCGAAAACGGTATACTTTTTTCCGACTCCAATTCTGATTCCAGTGATCAGAAGTTCCTCCTGAACTTTGACTCCGACTCCAATTCCACAGACTTGGTTCTAATAATAGACACTTGTATTAGATTTTAAATTGTAAATTAGAAGTAATAAAAAAAATCAATAGAAAATAATAAAAAAATAATCAATTTAACAAACATTACGTTTTTCTTCTTAGATTGGTACCATCTTTAGCAGCGCTAATGGTGCTTTGCACTTATGTAATACCTTATGTTGGTTCTGGACCACAGTGGAACTTGGTAGTAACTGAGCATGCAAATATATGTAAACGAACTTGGTGGAGAAATTTCCTATTTATACACAACTACTTTGGATTTGAGTCAATGGTATGTAATTTCTTAATAAATTTTTGATGAGCAATGGATGAACCATATCAGAAGATATATCATAAAATTAATGTCCTTTCTGATTTTAGTGTTTAACTCACACACACCACTTAGGTATAGACACTCAACTTTTTATCCTTTCACCTATGATGGTACTACTACTTTATAAAACACCAAAGACTGGAACTATTATTCTTACACTATGTGCTGTGTTTTCAACATTATTGCGGTATTTTGTAACACATTTCAAACAACTGAATAATTATGTATTCTTTGGCACGTCGTAAGTCAATGCTGTACTTTTATACCCAACTTTTCTGGAAATTCTTTATAAAACATTTGTCTAAAAGTAATTTTATATTTGCAGAATAAAACAATTGTTTGACACTGCAGACTTCTCATATACCTTGCCATCGCATAGACTGACAGTATATATAATAGGAGTATTGGTCGGTTATTTATTAAGATATTTACCTAGAGATTACAAGATAAACAGAGTAAGTAAAAATAACTATATGAATCTGTAAATAAGTGCATTTGGTCTTCATTCTTTTTTATTTCTTCAGATAGCTTTATATGCAGGCTGGATCCTGTGCATAATAATGTTCTGTTGTGCATTTTTTGGACCTGCACGCATGGGGTCTATAGATTACATCTATGATCCGCTACACGCTGCTCTGTACAATGCATTCGCTCCTATCGGATGGTGTGCTCTTTTTGCTTGGGTAACTATAATGCACCATAGTGGAAATACGAATGGTAAGCGCATAAATCATGTTAAATAAACTGTAATAATGAAATGCTACGATCGGGCAACCTCTTTTCCAACAAAACATACAATTAGTGCAAAGCACAAGAGACGATGTAACTAAACAAATCCTGGAATAATAGTTGCTATTGAT
Source organism: Dufourea novaeangliae (assembly GCF_001272555.1). Lineage (NCBI taxonomy): Eukaryota > Metazoa > Arthropoda > Insecta > Hymenoptera > Halictidae > Dufourea > Dufourea novaeangliae. The sequence goes on along the minus strand of NW_015374077.1, from coordinate 3,271 downwards.
CATCTGAACACTACAAGATATAATGGAAACAACCCAGTCAGCCAAACCGGCCAAACCTGTAAAGTCAGATTGTGTCCAATGCCTGTTAAGAAGGTTTTGCAATCAGATTGGCATACGGAAATTGGCAGCAAATTAGCAGCAAGTTTTTCAATATAGCCTAGGTTATAAATTGACCTATGTTACTTAGCCTGAGTTATGTTGCATGATTTGCTGCTAAGTTGCTATCAATTTACTTTACCATTTTGTCAGCAGGCTTTGTCTGCAAAACCCAAATTAAATGCGGAAACAGATAGCTATGGTCTTGTATACAAATTTTTTCAATATTTGCTGTCAATTTGCTCAAAACTTGCACACAACTGGTTATCAGGGATGGTACATACGAAATACTTGAAATGGTTTCTGGAGAAACAAATTGTAGAAAGAACACCATATATTCCAAGTATTCCATGTACAAAAAACATGGAATACTACACAAATCTGCTGTTTGAATTGATTTATTTATCATTTATTGACATAATTGGTACGGGTCTTATACCTATGCGTACACATATGTATATTTCATAAAAAGGACGCAAAAAGAACATTGTATAAACAAATTTATTCAATGAGAATTTATTCAACTAATAAAGAGACTTTTGTTATTCTAAGAGCGTTTCATTCGTAGTGTCGAATAAAATTCTCATCTTTTATCTGTATCTTTATTTGAAGGCTTCGAATAAAACTTCGTATAACTTCTGACAACGCAAATAATAGTCCAGACGAATTAGACTTTAAGCAAAAAATAATTCTAATTAGCTATTTTTTTGGACGCAATGATTCGGAAAGTCATTAGAAATGAAATGTATACGCGCAAAATTCCTGAATTGTTGCCGAACATTGTTTTAAAAAATCGAAAAGATGGGAAAAACATGAATTTCGCATGCAGAAGAAAATATAATGATTTTAGAGAAAAAACGTTTGTTTGAAAAAACCAGAGACCAAAAATACCAGTTACTTTAAATATTTTTTGGAAAAATATCATTTTAAAGGAATTTAACCCTCCGAGCACGGTCCCTGGGTCACGCGGTCTCGACAGCGACACGCACGCAGTGACGGAGCTGTCGTGTAAATCGCATAGCGACCGATGTTTGTTTACATGCCAACGACCGGGCCAAGACGCCGCAGTAGTATTGACTAATAAATATAATTTGTTTTATAATTCACGAGATTTTTATTCTAGTTAGTGTAATAAGAACCACGAAAATCCAAATGTAATGTGGAACCAGCTAATCATTACATTGTTTACATGGTGACGGTGGCTCGAGCTCAAGCTCGAGCAACCGCCACTGCGTAGTAATATCGGTGAGGGTCTCGAGCTCGAGCCATACTGGCACTGTGTTAATACAGTGTCGGCGAGGGCCTCGAGCTCCAGCCTCGCCGTCGCTGTGTAGTAATAAAATATCGGTGTAGGGTCAGAAATGACAATTCATTGTCAAATTTGGCAAGACAGATAAGTTGATTAACATTTGGAAACTAAAAAATGAAGCTGTGTTTATTTTATCTTGATGTTATTTTAGTATTAATGTACTTGACAAATGAATTATTGAAATATTTATTTCATTTGAAATTTAAATGTTAGTTATTTAATTTGATTGACAGTTGTAACGTTACTAGGATAGTGCGTAACATTTTAGGCATGGTTAATTTTGTTAACAAGTGTGATGGTATGTGTAATGATAACGCTGACAAAAATTCATCCATATGTTTATTACATACGAAAAAGTGTTATGTGTTATTTTGAATGCAACAAGTATTTGTATGTTAATTTCAATGTTAACTGTTATTTGTTATATAACGAAATATCGTTTATACGATGTTCGTCTAGTGCAATACAAATTTGATTCCATTGCTTTTTTGATAAATATTACTCAGTCGTATGTAATAATACAGAATAAAAGTATACTGTTTGTATTTGAAAACATGTATGCGTTCGTAGACATTGTTAAACTGCTGTATTAACAATAGAAAAATAAAATAATTCCCTCAAATTTACATAATTACACATAAATGTCTCCTTAATAGCAATATTAAACGTAATTACTTTTATGTACGTGAAAGAAAAACAAATAGGTACGCCGAGGCTTGAAGTCAAGACCCTTTTCTAATACGTCTACTTTACTTATACATCGAACAGACAGAAGAGAATCTGTACGACTATGGTCCCTTCGCTGATTTCCGAATCTATCAAACACTCATGATCTGACAACATTGCATACTTTAGACTTGACACTGTCCAACTGTGGCTAGCTCGGCTCGGGTCGAGTTCAACGTAGTTCTCAAATTCACCATTCTCAAAACGTAGGGGTCAGTCAAATGACAGGCCTTTTCTGTGTCGGTACTACAGTTTTAGGTGGGCTAAGCCTAACTCCCGTAAGGTGAGAGGTCTACTCTTATACCTCGTCTGTGGTTACGCAGTAACCAATACCACCGACTAGGTATAGGATAGACCTATCATCTTATGGGACTTCGTGTCTCACGTTCTGAAATACCGTAGTGTAAAAAGTCAAGGATTTTCTGCTGCCCTTTACGTTATGAGAACGGTGAATTTGTGAACTACGTTAAATCCATTCGAGCTCAACTAGTCTATTTGTTGTCGAGTCTAAAGTACGCAATGTTGTCAGATCATGAGTGTTCCGTACGTCGGAAAATCATCGAAGGGACCATGGTCGTGAACAGATTCTCTTCCATCCGTTCGCTGTAAAGTAGACGTATTATGTAGAAAGGAGTCTTGGGTTCTAGTCCCGACGGATCTATTGGTTTTTTTTCGCGTACAAAAAAGTTATTGCGTTTAATATTGTTTTTATGAATATGTATGTGTATTATTATGTACATTTGAGTAAATTATTTTATTATTCCACTGTTATTA
>NW_015374077.1:0-203 GCF_001272555.1 Dufourea novaeangliae | reverse complement strand
ATTGACATTTGTAATAATTATGGATGTTGCGGGGAAATCAATATTATTGACATTATGGAACATATAACGAAATATCACTGTAACACTTAACAAAGTTTTAAAGTTCCATTTATATCATTGTTCTGTGAAAATGTTCATAGTTCCAGCAACATTCATATTCCAATCAAAGAATTTACAGAATAAGGAAAAGGAATCTAAAGTAA
>NW_015374076.1:26002-34833 GCF_001272555.1 Dufourea novaeangliae | reverse complement strand
TTTACGAACATTCATTTTCGGAAAAATCGGAAGCTGCCAAAAATTTTTATTCAAGTTTACAAAGACATGATATTAAGGGGTATTTTTATTTTCTAGAGTTTACTTTAAATATTTTAAATAGCTTTAATGCCTCCTTCCAAAGCAGGCGTACGATGATACAAGAATTGCAGCCGTCTTCAACACGGCTGCTTCAATTCTTTTTGCGTAGGTTTCTGAAACCGCTTCTTTTGAAGCATTTAAATTTCGTTCGACACATAGATTTCTCTTGCAAATCAAACCAACTTCCACTTAGACAAGTGGATCTTGGTACTGATTGCGAAGAGCATTTGGAAGGGGCAATGAATAATGGGATGACGGACGTCGAGGTTTCTTCCTTCCGCGAAAATTGTTTACGGTTTTATATTACCGTAAGCAATGAGATTAGGAATCGTCTTCCGCATGACGATATTTTCTTAGGGCAATTGACGGTTTTGAAACCGGCGAATGTATTTAGTAATAGCGATAGAGATTTACTTTTTGGAAACCTCGCGGCCGTCGCTCAACGAATAGGGAATTGCGACATTTTCAATTTAAAAAAAGAGTGGGATTATTTGTACAATGGCACTTCCGTCGCGGATAAAGATAACTGGTCGAGGTTATCCTTCGACGACATGTGGATAGACATCAGCAATCGAGAGAATCCCCAAAACACTCGTCTTCTTCCCCATATCACCCAACTAGTTAATATTGTCCGATGTCTACCGCATTCAAACGCGGAATCAAAAAGGATATTTTCAATGCTCCCCAACATCAAATCTAAAAAGCGAAATAAAGTAGGAGTTGACCTCCTAAATTCCATATGTGTGGTGCGCACATCCTTAAGAGCTAGACACGAGACTAGCCGCACCATGTCTATCGATGATAGACATTTAAGTCTTATGTCGGGGAAGCAATTATACGCTAGTACATCGCCCTCGGAAAACTTTAAACAGTTGACCTTGCACGCGTATGCACAGAAGTAGCGTTCTCTCACAACCATTAATAAACGTTTCTGATAAATCTTTATGAAGTGAATACGAATCTGGAACCGTTTTCTCACAGCACGTCCATTTTAAAGAAATCAAATTAAAACAAAACTTAAAAATTTCATTTTTGAAGAAATGTGGTGCTTCTACAGTAATAGTTATTGAGTCGCTTTTGACACGAAATAACTATTACTGTAGAAGCACCACATTTCTTCAAAAATGAAATTTTTAAGATTTGATTTAATTTGATTCCTTCAAAATGAACGTGCTATGAGAAAACGGTTCCCAGATTCGCATTCACTTCATAAAGATTTATCAGAAACGCTTATTAACAGTTGTGATGTGAGGTATTTTACGTGTTGAATAGTGTAGTCAGAGATATCAGGGGGCTTAGGGGGTCCATTTTAAAGTTATTACATAATTACAATTGTATTGTAGTCGCTTGTTCGTGTATTTCTTTCGCTGTACTTCCGCCGCGTGTATTTTTTTCGCGTATAATTCTTCCGCGTAATATCTTACATTTTCAGCGATGGATTTTTTTCTATCCAGAAAAAAGATAAGTTTGCAATAATATTTATATTTTATCTTACACTATGACAATTATGATTATAAATATATTTATATATTTTTTTCTTTTTAGATATATACATAAGCAAAAGACTATCGTACTTCGTTACTTTCGTTAGCTGCGAAACTTCTACTCAAAGTGAGGAAGCGAAATTACAGAATAATTCAACAAAAAAAAGATAAGTTCATAGCCATCTTAATATTTTATCTTATGTTATTAAAATTACTATTTCAATTGTGTTTTTTTCTTTTCATATGGAGAAAAGCAAAAGACCATTCGGCATATACGTGGACCAGCTGTAGCGGTTTTTAGCGGGTAACATCTAATTGTAAAAATAATTTATGTGTATACAACATAATATGTATGTATATAATAAAAAATTTAGATATTGAAGTGGAAAACATTTATTTTCTTCTTTTTAAATGCTTCCCGAATTAATATTTTTTAACTTTTTTATTTTACTTAGAGGTTACAAAGTGAAATTATAAAATAATTAAAAATAAAAAGTAAAACCGCCGCATTGGGATTCCAACAGGGTCTCTTGACTGTTGCTGACGCGCTTAGGTTGCGGGGCATCGCGTCGAGAACGTAAATTTTCGCCGCAGTGATATTCGAATAGGATTTCCAAGGCAGCAGGATGGTAGAATCGTGGTACGGTTTACCCCCACTCTTTTCTAAATATAGCTCACCGTCTCTCGAACGGCCAGCGCACAGGGCAGAGCTGGGCTATGCTTGTGTGTGCCAGCACGGTGGACGTAAAGTGGGGGTAGCCGGGACGTCATAGTGGAAGACGATGGTACGTCGGAGTGGGAGAGTGGTGGGGGTAAACAGTACCACGATTCTGGCATCACTGGTTATTGTACCACCAACCATTCCCGTCTATTATTCCTTAATTTTATCATAGTATCGCAAGAATCTAGTTGCTCGTGTTAGTAATTTATTGTCAGTTCCAAAATGGACGAACAAATACAACGACTAAAGATTAAACTCGCGAACTCAAAAAGAAGAATAACAAATTTAAAAAATGTTGTCGATGGTTACGTTGCGGAACGTGATTTTCCTGTCTTAGAGAAAAGAAAGCAAGATATTGACAAAGTATTCGCGGAATTTGAAAATTGGTATACGGAATTGGAAGCGCTTGTCGATGAACCTACCCACGCAGATACCCGTACAGAATACGAAGAAAAATATTACGCGGCGTACGGTAAATCAATGTCATTTTTAAAGGATATCGCGACTCCAATTAACAACCTAACCGATCCTATTGCGTCGACTTATTCATAAGGTATTGTCAACGGAGTTAATACGAATATCGTTCAACCTTCCAAACGTTCTCTTCCGCGAATAAATCTACCGTCCTTTAACGGATCCTACGAGGCTTGGTTAGGATTTCACGATCTCTTTAAATCTCTTGTCGATGATGATTAAGACATTCCTGAAATTGAGAAGTTGTATCATTTAAAGGGTTGCTTACGGGACGAAGCCGCGGAAGTTATCGCGTCGATTGAATTGTCAGCAGAAAATTACAGGGTTGCTTGGTCTCTGCTGAAGGAACGTTACGATGATGGAAAAATCATTCACCAAACACATTTCGAAGGAATTTCCCGTTCGCTCGCTACTCGATCATGTTCAAAAACATGTCAGAGCACTTGAAGCCTTAAGGAAACCCGTTGATCATTGGGACACTCTCTTAGTAGAAATAATGAGTCAAAAATTAAATAATGTTATTTGTGACAAATGGGAAGAGGCCAGTGGTGAATCGGTTAGTCCTACCTTTAAAGAATTGATAAACTTTCTACAACGTCGAGCACAGTTCGAAGATGTAAAATCTCATCAAGAATTTGTAGGTTCCCAGAACTTTTCGGAGAGAAAGCCCTCCCAGGCTCATGCGAAACAACGCTCACAACATGCGTTTACGGCGGCAACGGCAAATCATTCGTGTTCTCATTGTCGAGTCAAACATTCGATTCATAACTGCGAAACCTTCAAAAAACTCGCGCCATCAGCGCGTTTCGAAGCCGCTAAAAGGGTGACTCTTTGCATCAATTGTTTGCGTCCCAATCATCGAGTTATGGACTGCACAGGAGCACCTTGTTGTAAGTGCCACAAAAAGCACAATACTCTCTTACATTTCGAAAAACAACCGTCTGAGACCATTAGTGCCTCAGAACCCGCCTCGTCAAGTCAACCTGTCGTCAATTTGTATGCTCAAGTTTCTTCTGAAGGTTTACTAGCCACTGCATTGGTAGATATCGTTAACGCCCAAGGACAGCCCAAAACGTGTCGAGCGTTTCTGGATGCTGGATCACAGGCACATTTCATAACTGAGAGTGTAGCCTCATTTTTAAAGTTACCCAAAAAATCGGTTGATATGTCAGTTTCTGGTATTGAAGACATTTCTACAGAGATAAAGCACTCGGTATCAGCGACATTAAAATCGCGATTTAGTAAGTATTCCAAAACTCTCGAGTTTCTCGTTTTAAATCGAATTACAAAAACCATGCCCTCAATCTCGGTTAATCAAACAAATCTTGATATTCCAAACAATATAGTCTTGGCTGATCCTAAATTCTATAATCCATCAGAAATTGAGGTGCTTATTGGCGTTAAATTGTTTTACAAGCTTTTATAATAAAAGGTTCTTCTTCAGGAAATGCTATTGAATGCCATTTCACAACGCATTCAACTCCTTTATAATAACATCCTTATAAACTTAATTTTGGGAATTAGAAGACATTCCTTCAGTTAAAATATTATCCCAGGAGGAGCAGGCGTGTGGGGCTCACTTTAAAAGCAATACACAACGCAATTTTGAAGGCCGTTATATCGTTAGGCTGCCCTTCAATGAAAACAAAGAAAACCTAGGAGGATCTCGTTCTATGGCTCTTCGTCGTTTTCACTTTCTAGAGAAATGTTTCGACAAAAATCCCCAACTAAAGGTGGAATACTGCCATTTTTTAGACGAATATAAGGAACTAAATCACGTATCATTATTAGAAAACAGAACCCTCACGATGCCTGGCTTTTATCTCCCTCACCACGCGGTAATAAGGGAAGATAGCATTACCACAAAAATTCGCGTCGTCTTCGATGGTTCGGCAAAGACTTCGACGAGCGTGTCTGTTAGCGTCGATTGCTTTATGAAGGGAGATGCATGTGGCGTCGGCTTCTTGAGAGGAGATTGTATCGCCAATAGCCGGAACCTTAAACATAACATCGGGTGTTTAGGTTCTGTGGCGGCTCGAGTGGCGATACTTTGTTGATTCCTCGCGGCTTCGACGTCCGGGTATTGCGTGACGGCAAAGGGCCCGACGCCCTGTTGCCGGTCGCTAACGAAGCGCGTGCAATAAAAGATTTGGAATAAAGGATCTGGCCACGGAGTGGGGAGAGTCGGTGGACTCTCTGGCAAGAGGACTGTGTCAAGAGACACGGCACTTACCCCAGAACCTGGAGAGAGATCGCAGTCGAATTTTATACATTTTTCTTACAGGTCTTTGAGCAATGCATTAATGGTCGGTCCCACAATTCAGGACGATTTATTCACTCGTTTAACTCGATTTCGATCTCGCAGATACGCCTTTACTGCCGACATAGAAAAAATGTACAGGCAGATACGAGTGCATCCAGACGACGCTTCTTATCAAAGAATTCTATTTCGGAAAAATCCAGATGAGGTTGTAAATGAATTCTCTCTTGACACCGTTACCTACGGCACCTCTTGTGCCCCTTTTCTCGCCATTCGCGCCCTTCATCAGCTCACTGATGACGAAGGAGCTCAGCATCTCGTTGCAGCCTCCGTGCTAAAGCGAGACTTTTACGTAGATGATTTGCTAACAGGTGCAAATACGCGCCAAGAAGCCGCATTCCTTCGCGACGACTTAATAGCACTGTTACAAAAGGGCGGGTTTTCCATTCGAAAATGGGCCTCCAACGACCCTTCACTGGTGCCCGGAAACTCGGAGAATTCATCCAGTACATATACAGGGTGTCTGTTTTATCTCTATACAGTCAAATATCTTTTAAGGAAGTGATGTTACGAAAAAAATGTTTTAACAAAAGGTTCTTGGTATAGAGGGGGACGTTATGTAGTGTAGATACTTTGTTTGTACCTGGTATAGTGAGAGAGATTTCAAAGTCAATTTAATTTTTTTAAATGGAATGCTATATTTTTTCATACATAATATGGTAGTGTATGTTAAGACGAGTTCAATAAGCTCCTAGCAAAGTCATATCCGTAAGTCGGAAAAAGAAACCCGTAAAAGAAAACCCGTAAGTCGGAACACCACACGTTCTTCACTGTCGCGTCGGCCTGCGACGCCTGTTTCACCTCGTATGCAACTGGAACAAGACAGGCACAACTATGAGAGAAATTTTCTTCCTTTGAAGAAGTTGCAATCAAGTAAAGCTAGCAAATAGTTGAAGCCTATAAATTAGTGACGTTCATTTATACTTACCAATGTGTTAAATTTTGAATTATTGAACATTTCCTTCTATGGATACCCCTTCCACGTGACCTCCATTGTTATAAATGCATTTTTCCAGTCGTCTAATAAATGCTGCCTCAGTATTTTTTAACATTTCTTGTGTTATTTCGGTACATGCATTTGTGATTCTTCTGCGTAAATTATTTAGATTTTCAACAGGCGTTTGAAACACAATACCTTTTAAGTGGCCCCAAAGAAAGAAATCACAAGATGAAAGATCCGGGGACCTTGCCGGCCAGTTTACAGACCCACCACGTCCTACCCACCTGTTCTGAAATGTTTCATTTAACCAATTGCGGACCGCCGCAGCGTAGTGAGGAGGAGCACCATCGTGTTGAAACCACAAACTGTTCCTTAAATTGAGTGGCATTTCTTCTAAGACATTCCACAAACGCGTTTTCAGGAATTGAAGGTAAACTGCACCATTAATGGGCTGATCGAAAAAATAAGGTCCAAGTAATTTGCGGTCATGAATACCGCACCACACCATAAGCGATTGACGGTATTGGTTATTATTCTCTTCGATCCAGTATGGATTTTCTGTAGCCCACATTCGCGAATTTTGGTGACATAATAATTCATTTGTACGCAAGATACATTCGTCCGTTATCATTAATTGTCTAGGGAAATCTGAATTTACTGCGATTTTTTCGGATACCCATAAAGAAAATTCAATACGCGGTCCGAAATCGTGAGGAAAAAGTTTGTGGAGAGTAGTTGGCTTGAAGGCTTTTAATTTATTTTTTTTTAATATTTTATGTGCTGTCCATTTGGATATACCACCATTCGCAGCCAATGTCCGAATAGATATTCTTGGATCTTGTGTAATAGCAGCCAATACATTCAGTTCATTACTATCCGTAGTAATGGAAGATCGCTGTCTTTGCCTTATAACACTTCCAGTACGTTTAAATAATGAAAAGATATTTTTTATTGTTGTCGGTGTTGGTTTTGGTCTCATTGGATCAACGCCCGCCGCCGCACGTATCGTGTCGGGGTGGAGGGTGGCGGAGGGGGTGGTCACATTAAGTGACCACCTCTACATCATGTTTGATGTCTCCGCCACGCCTCGGGATCACCCCGCTCGCTGTCCGGATGCGCTCCGACCACCGCGATGGGCGCTCAAGCGCCTAGACGAGGACGCGCTGACGGCTGCGTCCCTCGCCGTATCCTGGGCGGAAGTTCCTCATAAATCTATTAATGACTTTTTAAGTTCCTCATAAATCTGTTAATGATCTGGTATGAGTTAAACTCATACATCTGTTCAACAGCTGTATGCAGTCGGGGCGGGTCCCGCTGCCCTGGAAGCGGGGCCGGATGGTCCTCATCCCGAAGCAGGGAAAGCCCGCAGACTCTCCGTCTGCCTACAAGCCGATATGTCTCCTCGACGAGGCGGGGAAGCTTTTCGAGCGAGTGCTCGGTTGATCCCATTGAAACCCTTCTTAGACAAACAGGGAATCCTTAGGGTAGGTGGCAGGCTAAGTCACTCGAAATTGCCAGAAGAACAAAAGCATCAAATCATACTACCTTCCGATCATCATATAACTCGCCTCATCATTCGTGAGGAACACAAAAGGCTCAAACACGCGGGAACCCAAGCAACCTTGTACTCCGTTCGCGAGACCCTCTGGCCACTCAATGGTCGAAATGTTCCGCGAATGGTCATTCACAAATGTGTTCGATGCTTTCGCGCTAAGCCACGGAATGTAGATTATATTATGGGAGATCTTCCACAAGAACGGGTATCGTGTTCTCGACCTTTCCTTGATGTCGGTGTCGACTATTGCGGTCCATTGTACATTAAGGAAAAGCGATTTCGTAATCGTAATAAACTTAAGGTGTATGTCGCCGTTTTTGTATGCATGAGCACCAAGGCAGTGCACCTCGAATTAGTTAGTGTTTTAACCACAGAAGCCTTTATGGCATGCTTGAAAAGACTTTTCTCTAGGAGAGGAATATCGAAAACGATCCACTCCGATAACGCGACGAATTTTGTTGGAGCGAGCCGAGAACTTATTGAACTTCATAAATTAATTCAGTCGGCTGAGCACAATACAACTGTAAGATAGAATTTTGATTGGAATATCTATCCGTTTATTATAGAGAGAACAATACAATAGAAACAATACAAGTCGAGACAGAACATATACTCGCTGCCGTGATATACAAATAATCGTGATCCGTAATCGTAGCCGAAATCCGTAATCGTAAGCCGTAATCGTAATCCATAGTCGTAATCGTAATCGTAATCGTAATGGTACTCGTAATCGTGATCGTCGTATCGTGGTTTTCGTATGACTTTTCGTGCGCGCCGCGGACACGTCCTTTTTATCCACGCATCGGTCAACGTTCTCCCTTTGTTTCGCACGTTCGAGTCAACGGACTTCGACGCCCGCTATTCGCTTTGGCGGACGCTGACATTTCGTTGCTCTTCGCGGTATATCAACACGTTTCGGTAACCATAATACCGCCGACGCTCACGTACACGCACACACACGCATTCGTACACTCTATCGGGCATAGGAGAGTTTGCGAATCCCGATCAGCTGTTTTGGGTTCAACGTACTCGCAAACTCTTCTATTGACTCCTGCTTCCTACGCAACGATTCAGAAATTTTTAACGGAACAAAAGGTCACGTGGAACTTTATTCCACCGCGATCCCCCCATTTCGGCGGTCTTTGGGAGGCGGCAGTAAGGTCATTTAAACATCATCTTGTCCGCACGGTAGGAGATACCTTATTAACGTTCGAGCAACTAGAAACTTGTATCATCGA
>NW_015374076.1:13114-25968 GCF_001272555.1 Dufourea novaeangliae | reverse complement strand
CTTCCGATCCCAATGACCTGCAACCCTTGACTCCTGGCCACTTCCTAATTGGTGGTCCACTAACGAGCTTTCCTGAGATGAATCTCACGGACACAGCCTCCAATCGTCTATCGGCATGACAGCACGCACAAAAGCTGCGTCAACATTTCTGGAGTAGATGGCAGAAAGAATACTTGCACCAATTGACGATTCGAAGCAAATGGCAGTCTAATTCAAGCCATTGCATCTAACCTGGTACCCTAGTTGTCATCAAGGAAGACAACCTTCCCCCGTTACGGTGGAAACTTGGACGAATCGTTGCCACCCATCCTGGTCCAGACGGCATCACTAGGGTAGCAACCATAAAAACCGATATGGGCGAGTGCAAGCGCTGCATTAAGGAGCTCTGCCCCTTCCCTATCGAGAGTCCGTCCAAAGAGGGTGAGAACACCAAATTGTGTTCACAGAATTCAATTTCAAATACCTAAATTGGTAGAATTAAGTTGTGTAAAGTTAATTTAAATTAGACCACATAGTTGCGTGCGGTTAGATTATATCAAGAGAATTTTTTTTGTTTTGTTCGAACTCCTTCATACTATTGATTACATAGATATTATCCTATATTAGTTTTTAATATCCTTATTGTCATTAATTTTTGTTGTCTTATCATTGTACATTAAATGTTATCATTTTCGATTATGCTGATTCTGATGTATATAGTATGTATATTACCTTCTACACTTAGTTCATATTTTGTATACTCGTTCTTCCGAACAAATTAGCCTGCGACACTCGTAAACATATGCTTGCGTTGAACGTAGACGTTCAAGGGGGCCGACATGTCGGGTCACACCAACAATACCTGTTATTAAGTGTGACCTCCGTACACCCGAGTTTCATCGAGTCGTGCACTTTATGTTCTTAAGCCCTTTATGAGCAAAACGTCCAGCAGATTTTTAAATTAGTTTATTAGCCATGAAGCAGATGTTCGAAAGTAACGGTACCATCCTAGTACCGACGTCACCCTACCTGGAACTTGGAAAAACCCGGACACGTAGGCTTCTTACCTTCGCCCTTTTCACGCGACACCTTTCGCACACCCACCGATTTCCATCACCTACTCTGGCAACCAATTGAGGCCCACGAATTTTTCCCCTCCAAGTTTTCTATATTTGTCTATAGTGCATCCCTCCTCCTTTCGTTCGTCAAGTCTAGATATTTTCTGATCAGAATAAGAAAAACTGTCGTATCGACCGGACAAGATCAAAACATACATCACTCCCCGTTACTTATAATACTTGTAGTAAAAATTATAAAATATATTAGATTGTGTGTACAAATTGTACAATTTGGGTAATTTGATTTGGAGAGAAATACCGATCCTTCATTTATCCCAACCTCGCGTTAAACAAAACGTGAGGAATAAACATCTACAATACTCAATAAAAGCTACAATAATTAATTTGCACTATTTATAACGACGACGTACGCGACACTACTAAATAATCACTACGTAATCGCTAAATAAACTACAACGTAGTTTTCAGAACATGAACTCTGTTTGCTCGTAGAATGCAAAGGGCACCGTTCGGAAAGGCCAACTGATATTGTTGAACTGATTCTCCCTCGTTAGGATCGATGCGGCGTAATAGGTGGCGGAAAGGAAAAACTGCATGGGAAAGTGTCTTGGAGATAGCGTTTCTTTTCGTATATTCTTAGAGCAATATCTGTATTTTTTTCGCATAGACCACTTGGGGCCACTTGGCCACGATGCCGAGAGTGTGCGAGTCTGGACATTATAAAACTGTCTCTTGTCTTCTGCAGGGCGACCACCCGCGGATTGCCTGTAACGTGTTACTGCCATCGACGAAGACCTTGCCTATTGTGTTTCCAGCTGTCCCTCTTGACATTAACTTGTAAAAAAACTTTCAACGTCGAATGCCAAGTCCATGTTAGAAACGGTTAATATTACACAGAATGTATGTGTTTAACAATTTCCTTTATTTTATTTTATGTAGTTTCTTCATGCATCGTAGTGCAGGTGCGGAAAATTTCATCTTAGTTTCATTCTAATATCATTACACGTTTTGTATGATCCATGTTAATTGCATATTATTTTTTTGCGGATAAAAGAACCTCAAACACTTGGAGTAAGATCGAAGTGGTAATAAAATGTGCGATGCTCATAATTCTAACATGGAGTTGGATTTCGAGGTTGAAAGTTCTTTTTACAAGTTAATGTCAAGAGGGACAGCCGAAAACACAATGGGCCAGGTCTTCGTCGATGGCAGTAACACGTTACAGGCAATCCGCGGGTGGTCGTCCTGCAGAAGACAAGAGACAGTTTTATAATGTCCAGACTCGCACACCCTCGGCATCGTGGCCAAGTGGCCCCGAGTGGTCTATGAGAAAAAAATACAGATATTGCTCTAAGAATATACGAAAAGAAACGCTATCTCCAAGACACTTTCCCATGCAGTTTTTCCTTTCCGCCACCTATTACGCCGCATCGATCCTAACGAGGGAGAATCAGTTCAACAATATCAGTTGGCCTTTCCGAACGGTGCCCTTTGCATTCTACGAGCAAACAGAGTTCATGTTCTGAAAACTACGTTGTAGTTTATTTAGCGATTACGTAGTGATTATTTAGTAGTGTCGCGCACGTCGTCGTTATAAATAGTGCAAATTAATTATTGTAGGTTTTATTAAGTATTGTAGATTTTATTAATTATTGCAGGTTCTATTAAATATTGTAGGTTTTATTAATTATGGCGTGTTAAAAATTAGTATAAATAGTTGTAAATTAATTTGTGTAGGTTAAAAATTAGTGTTAAATAGTTATAAATTAATTATTTTGAGTGTTAGTGTTATGTAACGTGTAGAGTGTTAAATCCAACGGAGGAACCGCTCGCGAGTCTAATTAATAACGCAGTGTGTGAATATTTTTCGCGGACGGGACAATTGCTCAGTGTGTGTGGACACTTTTCGCGGACTTCTGTGGTGTACGTACATCTGCGGATTAATTTCATGGATACTCGTGGACAGGAGAATTGTTATACGTGACAACTAGAGGGGGCATCAACCCTCTCTACTCGATAATATTCGTAGGTGATATTTATATTTCTGGCGAATTTTATCAAGTAATCAGAGTTAATGCGATACAAATGGATTCAACTCAATTACCGCGGGCATAAGTTATCGACATCTTCTACGGGGTAAGTAGACAGCTGTTCTATCGACTTTTCCTGCACGTCGTTGAGTCTAAAGTGACTGTACACCCCTGACGAGCCGTGATCCGCTGACACTCCGTGCGCGCGGATTGTCATCATTTGGGTCAATTTTTAAACGCTTATAACTAACAAACGAAGCATTTTTCGCAATTTCGTTAATTCTTGATTTTCGTCTTATTTTGCCTCAAAGAATCACCCCTTAAATTTTTTCCCACTAGTTGTCGAACACCCTGTATACATACTGTTAGATTAATATTTCCGTTATGCAGTGAAATATAGATTGCACTTATTACTGAAAAATTAAAGTATGATTTATTAAG
The DNA here is from genome assembly GCF_001272555.1 of Dufourea novaeangliae. Classification (NCBI taxonomy): domain Eukaryota; kingdom Metazoa; phylum Arthropoda; class Insecta; order Hymenoptera; family Halictidae; genus Dufourea; species Dufourea novaeangliae. The sequence continues at coordinate 22,439 of NW_015374076.1, read as the reverse complement.
ATTACGATGATACAGTTAGTTTATACATTTACTCTCACTAATCTCACATTCGCTATCTGAGCAGGCATACTAACCACACTTACACTATGTGGAAATAATGCAAGAAGAATGTTTCAATTTATAAAAATTATAGCATTTCTTTTAGTTCTTTTACTTCGTTATTGCAACAAGACTGCCCACAGTAGCGATCCTCTAATTGTCTTGAGTAGTATATAAAAATGTGTTCAGTAATAAAAATACCTGCTTATTTTGTCTGACAATTATGCACTTAGATGTAAACTGGTTAAATCGTACTGAATCAAGCTACACCGAAATTATTATACACAATAAATACGCTATAATTGCGCAAAATTCGGAACTGTATGCGTGCAGTAAGCGTGAACGGTCACCATTTCAACTCCTAAATTTCCAGCCGACCCTCAGTGGCTGACCTTGGTATGTTGCCGAAACAGAAAAGAACAGTGAGCGAAAAAGAAAGAGGGACTTGGGCGTCGAGGCACTGACGAAGGTTTATGTAAATGCCCGCATATCTGTGATACAGCACTAATGCAACGATTAAACTTTTTTATTTTTAGTTCTTTGTTAATGAAACTTTCATTGGTAAGATATTTCTGAGTAAAATGACACCAAATACAATATAATTTGGACTACATTTACTTATTAATTATTTATGGCACTTAATCAATATCATTAATCGACACAAAATATGAAATTATTTTTGCATGTGTAAATTATAAAAGGAAGAGTTTGAATCAAGTTTTCAACTCACAGTTCATAAATCAAGTACTTAAATCACTTGAATTTTACTGACCTGTATGTAAAGTCACTAAACATAAAACAGCAACCATAATATTTACCTAAATTGTATGGAATTTTTAAAACAAACAGTGTTACTAATTTTAATACCCATATAAATTTTAAATTACAGATATTAAAAAAGTGCAAAACATAAATTTATGACTAATGTTTGTCGAGCTATGACTAAAGTGGATATGAAACATGATGAAGTATTTATTATATGTATATTTAGAAATAACAAGTATCAATAAAACATATGAACACATAAAAAACCAATCGAGAAATTTCTCATATTTTATAGCTCTGATGATGCAAATAACTGGTGATGAAATATATTGTTTTTATTTCTCATCACTGGAAATTATATCTTTTACCATTGGTTGCAACATACTACAAAGAAGGTTAAGAAAATTAATTTTTAGGGAATATAATGTGTACATTCGTCTTGAGGTTGCTGGACACTGTCTACTATTTTTATAATAATTGTAATTTAAAAACAATTTACTTTCGCTGAATAATCTCAAGAAAAAATAGTGAAGTGTGATGGCATGAGTTTTCCAGAATGTTTCATAGACAATTTATCTGATGTATAGACTGATAACTACTGTGATTTTCATATGATTGGTCTTAGAGTATAGCTACGAGAAATAATATCTGGTCACCTAAGTATGATGGTTTTTCAATTTAATACAAATATATCATATATACATTTATAACAGCTTAAAATATAAATATTAGCATACGTTTATACTATTAACGTTATAATCTATTAGTTTCCCCAAAAATTATGTCAAAAATTGAAGTTTCTCCCATTTTTTAAAGATTTTATTGTGACAAGAATAAGACAGAAAACTTATTAAATCTGATGTTAGCTTTCCTATTTATCATATTTCACATAGTCGTATATGCCATAAATGCATATAATACGCAGTCTACTAATGACACATGCTTGTACTTATTATGTTAATGTTATGAAATAAATTCACACACATAAAACAATTAAAATCGAGATGATTCTTAGTTGCAATTAACAAATTTTGACATTTGTATGGTAAAATTATTTAGGCAAATGGTGATGACTATCAAATTATCTTCGAAGTTGTTTCGAAATATAAAATCAAGTAAAATTCTACCTTTAAGAGAGAAAGAACAAACACTCTACTGTAATATGTACATGTATAGCAACAGGATCATGATGTTAACATTAACATGACACAGGACAGTAATTAGCAGAACAGTCGTTTTTGTGCGACTTAACTCTCTTCTTTTCAACGTTTACTATTTTTTTGAATAACAGAAATAGGTATGTACATATAAATTGTTGAGTTGTTTCGTAACATCTGATCCTTTAACTTTATAGAAAACAGAAAAACATTGCTGGGCAGATATTACACGTTACTAGCAGTAAAAAAAAAATAATGAACAATTAAATTTATCAGTAAAATAATGAATACTTAAAATTATATTTTGAAATATATCGTTCAATGTCAATATTAATGTCAACAATTTATCTTCTGCGGTAAGTACAACTAAACAAGTTTACCTGGTCTTTGTTCTCCACAGAGGGAAATAATCATTTTTTGGACGAGATCGCCTACGATTTCAGCTTCTGCTGTGTTCATTTTTAACCTCATTCACAACAGTAAACATACATGTCACATAACACAACAAACAACGCTTTGACCAGCTTTGACACTATTCGCCTGACACAGTGTGTGCAGTGACAAGCACTTGATTCTGTTGCGATCCTCGCTCATGCCACGTAGCGATATATGTCATAAGCTCCAGAGGCGCGAAGTTTGAATCGAACGACACATGTAATAGGAAAGGAGGGTAAAGGTGAAGTTGACACTAATTGAAGAAGCGTGAAACCTGTTAGAGATCCTTTTAATAAACGCATTTCAAGATTATAAAATAATTAATATTCATTTATTAACGAATGTTTAAACATTTGCCAGTTGCCTTCGCCTCCTATCCTACCACTCAGAATCATTGCAGATATGTAAATCGCTCGTTATCGATAACCGGGAAGAAACGCATCAACGAATCAGGATAAATCTTAGAAATGAATAATTATGGATTGGTCAGTAGTAACTAAGGACATTTTGTAATTAAACAAAAAGGTGTATAAAGAGAAATGAAAAGACATTCATTCCATCGACAACATTGTAACGGAAAGGACTAATATAATTACCTTTATAAATTAAATTCGTTTTCCTTTTTAATTAGTTTAAATCGTTTATCGTAATAGTTTAAATATAATTCCAAAGTTTAATTTAAATCTCTATTGCAATTTATTATTATCGTTATAATTTCCTTTTATTTACAATTATCCATAAAACTAACGCGTTTCACTTTTAAATTACATTGAGACTCAGGAATTCCCTGAGGGCCCACGCAACAAAATTGGTGACAGCGGTGGGATCCCCTTCAAAATCGTGGGAGAAATTGCTGAAGAACTGACCATCTTGGATGCTGTTTTACTAGCTCGTAAACGCGAATCTAAGAAGTCATCGACGAATGTGTGCAGCCCCTCTTTCCTAGGGTTTTGGCACGGTTTTCCTTGGAACACGGGTGAATACCAGAGGAGGGTGTCTTCGGATGGCCGTGCAGCTACTTCCCCGAATTCACATGCACTCAGACAGATTTTCCTTTGTCGAGGTCTTAAGGGGGGAGACTCCTTTGGGGCCAACTCCGAATCGATCGAAGCGCTGATGTAATCAATAGGACACTAACGAAAACACATAATCGATAATTGGAACTGTTGGGTTTTACCAGTACGGGTGACCGGCGTAACTGGAGAGCAACCAACTAGCTCAGAACGGTGTAGAGGACCACTAGGATACCACTGAATTATAACACGTGTTCATAAAAGAAAACTTTATTCATCCTAAGATCGGGAGCGGCGGATAGAGACGTGCGTCTCTACCGAGAGTCGGAAGTCGAGAGACAAGCGAGAGAAGAAGAAGAAAGAGGCGTCTCGTCTCTTGACTATATATAGCCCGAGGTTGGCGCTGCCAACCTTGTTGGGGCAGACTCCCTAGGCGAGTGTCTGGGGGAATTGCGCAGTGGCGCTGATATCCCCACACACTCCCCCCCGAGTATATACGATATTTATAACATTTGATAATTATAATATTTACAATATGTACATAATTTACAGTTTCGCTCGCTTACAGTTTTTCTTATCTTCTACGTTCGGTGGCGAAGGTGACGCGTTTTTTATTCGCGTACGTGCGCAATTCGTTGCCTTTTGTCGCGACGGCGGGGTCGCCGGCAGCTTCTGTATATGACTCGCGGATGGTGTATGCCGGTTTTACATTTTCTATGGAGACGGAGCGCGGCTTTCCGTTTACTTCGATTTCAACGACTCTGTCGGTTGTACGTTTTAGCACTTTATGAGGACCGGTGTATGGGCGTTCCAAAGCTTTTTTAGTGGTACCCGCGCGGAGGAACACATGCGTGCATGTGGCGAGGTCTTTGAAAAGAAACGCACGTTTCTTGTGCCGTTGTCCCACTGGGACAGGTTTCACCTTTTGCATGTGCGCGCGGAATTCCTCGATGAACGCCCTTGGATCCGAGTTGGAAAGCTCGTCGTCGGGGAGGACAAATTCTCCCGGAATGCGCAACGTGGTTCCGTAGAGGTATTCGGCGGGTGATGAGCCGGTGTCCATCACGTTGTTTCGCAGGCCTAGCATCACGGTGGACAGAACGCGTGTCCACGTGGGGTTCGCGTGACAGAGTATGGCGGTCTTTAAGCATCGGTGCCAAAGCTCGATCATGCCGTTCGAGGCAGGGTGGAACGCGGTGGTTCGGATTCGGTGGCAACCGGAGAGTTTGAGCAGTGCTGAGAAGAGCTGGGACTCAAACTGACTGCCCTGATCCGTTGTTAACGTTTCAGGGGCGCCGTAACGGGAGATCCAGTGATCTACGAACGCCCGACAAACCGTGTTAGCCTCTATGTTCGCGAGCGGAATGGCTTCCGGCCATCGCGAGAAACGGTCGATCATGGTCAGACAGTAGCGATGGCCTTCTAACAGTGGCAACGGACCGACGATGTCCATGTGGACGTGACGAAAACGTTCGTCAGGGGCGACGAATTCTGCCGGTTTCACGTGATTGTGGCGCGTAACCTTTGACTGTTGGCACTCTAAACACTCACGCGACCACGTCGCAATGTCTCGGTGCATACGCGGCCAGACGTATCGCTTACGGATTACAGGGTCGGTGACTTTCGCGCTCGGATGCGCGGGTCCGTGAAACTTGTCGAAGATCGCCTTGCGCGACGGGCCTGGAATGTACGGATGCAAAACTTCTCCGGAAAGATCGCATACGATAGCGATGTGTGTAGGTCCCCACCGAATTCGCCGAAGGGCCAGCGAGTGGTCGGTAGAGGCCAAGAGAGTTTTGAGCTCGTCGTCGGCTTCCTGTTGTTTCGCGAGCTCCTCTAAGGAAACGTCCGCGGCGAGGTGCAGGGTATCGACGCGCGATGAGTCGGCGACGACGTTTGCGGAGCCGGGAAGATGCTCGAATCGTGTAGTAAACTGCGAGATGAAGGACAGTTGGCGTAGCTGGCGAGGCGACGCCTTGTCTGCGCGTTGTCGGAACGCGTACGTGAGTGGTTTATGGTCGGTGACGACCGTGAAATCGCGACCTTTCAGGAAGTGGCGAAAGTATTTGAGAGCCTCAAACACTGCGGTTAGCTCGCGATCGTACACGCTGTACTTCCGCTGAGAGGGGGTGAACTTCCGTGAGAAGAACGCTAATGGTTTCCACACGTCTTGGAACCGTTGTTCCAGAGACGCTCCCATTCCGAAATCGGACGCGTCGGTGACGAGGCGTGTTGCTGCGTCGGGAGCAGGGTGATTCAGCAGGGTTGCGTTCACGAGGTCAGATTTGACTCGTGCGAATGCTTCCTCTGCCTGCGAAGTCCAGAAGATCTCACGCTTGTCGTTCTTCTTGGACTCGAGAAGATACACGTGCAAGGGCGCTTGCACTACGGCGGCGTTGCGAAGGCTACGCCGATAAAAATTGACCATGCCCAGAAATCTGCACAGGTCTGCGACCGTTTTGGGCTTCGGAAAGTCTCGAATGGCGTTGACCTTGTCAGGAATGGGTGAGGACCCATTCTGGTCAATGATATGCCCTAAGAACTCGAGGCTGGGCTTGCCGAACTCGCACTTGGCGAGATTCAGCTGTAACGCGTGCTCTTGCAGGCGTTGCAAGACGGTACGGAGGTGGCGTTCATGCTCCTCGCGGTTCGAGGAAGCAATGAGGATGTCGTCTATGTACGCGAAGACGTAATCAAGGTCCCCGAGGGCGCGGCAAATGTACCGCTGGAACGTTTGCCCGGCGTTGCGCAGGCCGAAAGGCATTACAGTATATTCATACAACCCGAAAGGGGTGATCACGGCGGTTTCACGACATGCGACGGTGCAACTGGGATCTGCTGATAAGCTCTCCGTAGATCGAGCTTAGAAAACACTGTTTTCCCGAAAAGGTTGACTGAGTAGTCATGAAGGTGTGGTACCGGGTACCTATCGGGAACGGTTACAGCGTTCAAACGGCGATAGTCACCGCAAATTCTCCAACCCCCATCCTTCTTAGGAACGAGATGGATGGGACTTGCCCAAGGGCTGCTGGAGGGACGACACGTTCCTTCGGCTACGAGCCGTTGGAACTCTGCTTTCGCGACCTTGAGTTTTTCCGTAGAGAGCCGTCGCGCGCGCTCGGCGATGGGAGGACCTTCTGTCACGATGTGATGAAATACATCGCGCGGTGCATCGCAGTGCGACTGCGACGGTCCTATGACATTAGGAAATACTGACAATATTTTCGCGAAAGGTAGAGAAGGGTCAATCGACTTGACGCCTAGCAGCGGAGATGGTCTGATCGTGCAGACCGTAGAGATCTGTGACAAAGGATCGATCAATCTGCGATGACGCATATCGACCAGGAGACCATAATGGTTTAGAAAATCTGCACCGAGGATTGGGTACGGAACCGCGGCTACGCAGAAATTCCACGTAAAGACACGGCGAAGGCCTAAATTGAGGGCTAGGCGCTTCTCCCCATAGGTTGAGATTTTCGTCTCGTTTGCTGCGTACAGTTTTAAATTGGCCGCGCGTTTCTTCGCGGCGTCGGAAACGGGTAAAAGCGAGAGATCGGCACCCGTGTCGATTAAGAAACTGAGACCGAGGTCACGATCTCGAACATGGAGGCGGTGTGACTCGGCACTCGGCGCGCTTGCCTCCGTGCGGCGAGTGCACTTTAGTTTTCCGGTTTCCAAGCACAGGGTTTCGCACAGTTTCGTGCGTCCTTTCCGAACTTCCGGTGGAAGTGGCAGAGAGGGTCCTCTCGCGTTCTCGGGCGCGAGCCTGATCTTCCCCGAGAGGGGGTGCGACGACGAACGTCGCGAGACATTCTTCTCACTGCGTTCGCCAAATCGGCTACTTGCTTTGCGAGAGCATTTACTTTTTCCTTGAGTTCGCGGTGTGACGAAAGGCGCAAAGGCGCGGAGGAAACGGCCAACGCTGCGGCGTCGGGAACGCACGACGGCGCGGAAGATACGGAAACAATGGCTGAGCCGGAGGCTTCCATGACCTTGTCGGCCAGCTCCGCGAACTCGTGGGGATCCGTGATCCGCGACATGGCGAGGATCGCCCGGACTTGAGCAGGAAGCTGCTCTAAGAAAATTGTGCTAATGACGTCGTTGTTAAACGAACCGTCGTTTAGGTTGCGGAGGCGTGTCAGGATTTGAGAGGGCTTTCCTTCTGTAAGGACCTCGCCCTTAAGGAGTCGGCGTAACCGCGCTTCTGCCGACGTCGAGAAGCTTGAGATGATGCGCGTTTTTATTTGCTCGTACAGATCCGGCGGTTGAGGGGACGCAGTGAGGATGTCCCGGACCGAAGCGATCTGATCATACGAGAGCGACGCGACGACAATGTCGGCCATTGTCTTCTGCGAGGTAACTCGAGCTGCGGTGAGCGCAGACTCCACCTGAATGAACCACAACTGCGGATCTTCCTGGAAGAACGCAGGGATTTTCGGTACGCGATAGGAATCCAAGTGTTTCTCGATAAGTGACTGTAAGGTCTCTTCCGGCACCGCAAACGGCCCCAGTGTAGCCATCGTAATTTACGACGGTGTACACAAGGCGACGACGAGGGAATCCGCGACGCAGGCGCAGAAAAATCCGAAAGGAATCGAACGCGCGACGGTGGCGCGGTAGTACACTAAATTTCACGAGGGACGCGAGGCGCGCGGCGCGACGAGGAGAATTCGACGCAGAATTCGTTACAACGCACGCTTACGATAATCTAGGCGCATGACTTACATTATTCGCGCGGTTTCATGCTGCTGCGGAATCCCTGGAGACGCATGTGTGTCTCCGACACGTGCTCGGACGGCATCGGCAATGGCGGCTTCCGGTCGCGTGGTCGGGAACTGCGTAGTCCTTGACGGGCTGCACAGCGGTGGTCCGTGGAAAAGGCGCCGGTGGTCGATGGCTTCACGCAATCAGCATCCTCCGGCGGACTCGTCCTCGGAAGGGTCGCAGCAGAGAGAGAAATACTGGCTCCTCGAACAATCGCAAAGCTCGTCTCCTGGTGATGTCCAGGCCGGCATCCGGTGCGTGGCGATGTACGTCATGCAGCGAGCGGATAGCTCACCGCCTGGAACCGGTGAACAGCGTGCAGCGAGCGGACTGCTCGCCGCCTGGAACTCACCTCCTGGGCGCTGGTCTCAGCTAGACCGTGTGTCGGCTCCCGGGGTCACCAATGTGGTCTTCGTAGAAACGTGCGCCGGCTTCTGGACACGTGCACGCGGTCCTTCGAATCACGTCGGGGTCACCAATGTTGGGTTTTACCAGTACGGGTGACCGGCGTAACTGGAAAGCAACCAGCTAGCTCAGAACGGTGTAGAGGACCACTAGGATACCACTCAATTATAACACGTGTTCGTAAAAGAAAACTTTATTCATCCCGAGATCGGGAGCGGCGGATAGAGACGTGCGTCTCTACCGAGAGTCGGAAGTCGACAGACAAGCGAGATAAGAAGAAGAGAGAGGCGTCTCGTCTCTTGACTATATATAGCCCGAGGTAGGCGCTGCCAAACTTGTTGGGGCAGACTCCCTAGGCGAGTGTCTGGGGGAAGTGCGCAGTGGCGCTGATATCCCCACAGAACAACTTAATAATACGACATCTAACGGCAATACCCAAAAATAAATTTTGTTCCCCATTACCATCAAGTTGGGTTTGTGTATTTACTACGCGAAGACAGTGTTGCCTGACAGTATCGATTTTTAACAATTCTGCCCGTCAGGAGAACGATGGAATACCTACGGCTCGTGGCGAGATTTCGACTCTCGCCGAACATAGGAACAGAATGGTGCGACTGAAAGAGATTCAAGAATGAAGCAATACTTACGTATTAATGTGTGCAACGATAAACCTTTTCTATTCGTACTTGCAATGATGCTAATTTTTTTTATTACATACGAAATACTTGAAATGGCATTTTCGAGAAA
>NW_015374076.1:2166-11990 GCF_001272555.1 Dufourea novaeangliae | reverse complement strand
CTGTCTTCGCGTAGTAAATACACAAACCCAACTTGATGGTAATGGGGAACAAAATTTATTTGTGGGTATTGCCGTTAGATGTCATATTATTAAGCTGTTCCAATTATCGATTATGTGTTTTCGTTAGTGTCCGATTGATTACATCAGCGCTTCGATCGATTCGGAGTTGGCCCCAAAGGAGTCTCCCCCCTTAAGAGGTGATCCAGACGGCAACTTCTACATCAAGTCTTCATCTACTCGGTAGTTACGTAAGAAATATTTGTGTTTGTTTACTTGGTCAATTTTGCAGTTTTATTTTCGTTAAAACAGTGTTAGTTGAAATATTGTATTGCAAAATGTTACGTAATATTAAGAATTTGTCAAAACTTAAACGTAAACGGCGATCTTGTTCGACTAAGTTACAAGCTTTCGAGGTCGAAGATATAGTTGAACAAATACAAACAGAATCTCATGTCAATACTCTGCCGCAAGAACCAAGTCTCTTATCGACACAAATAAATACGCCGAATGATTTATCCAAAGCATGTAATTCATTGCCTTGTCCAGTCACGACCGCTGTTGCTAATTCCGAAAGTCGAGGAAACGAATCACAATTTCGGGAAATGAGTTCAACACCAATACAAATAGAGTCTTCTGTCGAAATTTTACCAGAATTGAGTAATCAATCTCGTTCAACAGAAGTCATACCACCAAGCTCGTTTAATTCATCAACAAACAGTTTTCCTAAATCTTACCTCTCCTTGAAGTTAGTAAAAGATTCGATTCCCAAATTTGACGGCAAATCCGGGTCCTTAATTTATTTCATCAAACAATGCAATTTGATCAATTCCAAGGTAAAGCCAGAGGATCGTGAAAACTTGTTGTTTCTAATTCGAGGTAAAATTGAAGGGCATGCTAAATTGGTGTTGTCAAATCGTGCAGAGCCTGAAACATTAGATGAATTAATTGAACTTCTTAAAAAGATTTACATTCAATCGTTCAATGTACATAGTATGAATGCCGAACTTATGCACTTACATCAGGATATTAATGAACCAGTAGAGATATTTGGGGCTAGAATAAATGAAATATTAAATAGTGGACTGGAGACTGCAAAAGATGTGTATAATTCTGAACAATTAATAGGTGTGAATGATTTGTTAAAAAACACCGCTATGATTAGTTTTATCAAAGGCCTCGTAACAACACCATACAATTTCATTTGAATAGGGAAAAAGATAATAAAAATTTATCTGACCTCGAATCCACTATTAATATCGCCAGTAATTTAAATGCAGAATTGGCTGATTCTTCAAAACCATTTATTCAAGGGGCTACAATTTTTAAAACTAACTTTACAGGCCAGAAATGTTTTTGATGCCATCAAATAGGACACTCACGTTATCATTGTCCTCAGATTAAAGAAACTCGAATTAACTTTCCAAGCCATAAAAAGGTTAGATGTAAATTTTGTAGGAAACCCGGACATTTAGAAGCAAATTGTTATAGGAAACAAAATCTGAACATTGCTCCATCTCGCGGTGAACTCTTTAGGCGGGGTAATTTAAACTCGGAATAGACTCCACGGGCAGGCACGACGCGGAGCGAACCATTGATTTCCAGTGCCAAATCCAACGAGCTTGCTTTCAAATCCAAATAAAAGGATCCAGTCACTCGCCTACAATTAATTTAGTTCATAATGGTTTTAAAGAAGGGCAGGCTAACTTTCTCATCGATACCGGTTCTCAACTCAATATATTAAAACGAAAGAATATAATTTTCAATGAAGCAGTAAACACTAATATCACCTATAATCTGACTGGTATTGAATCAGGAAATATACGCACTCTTGGTGAAGTCATTATTCCAGTACGTAATATTGATGTTAAGTTTCAAATCGTCAGTGATGATTTTCCAATTGTTGAAGTAAGAATATTGGGGATGCCGTTTTTAGAAAACCAAAACGCCATATTAAAATTTAATAATGACAAATCCAATAGTCTTCAACTGGATAACGAACATTTTCGTCTTTTGTCATCCTCTTTCAACTTACTTCCCCGCAGTAAATGTCTTATTGCTCTTCCTATTAAAAACCCTGAAGTTAAAACAGGTTATGTACGAAAATTGACTACTGATCCAGGCATTTATATAGGAGAAACTTTGGTTACGCAACAAAATGGGTTTGCTAAACTTTTTACAATCAATACCACTCCTAGTCATGCCATTGTAACAGTACCACCCATTGAATTAGAAGAATTTTCAGAAAGCTTACCTTCACCACGTTCATCTCGTACTGGAGATCCCAATGTAGATAAATCAAAAGTTGAATCACGTAGATTGACTCAAATAAGTAAACTTTTAGAATTGGATAATCTTAATGAAGCTGAACGAATTAGTATTTTGGAACTTGTTAACAAATTTTCTTATCAATTTTATCTTTTATCTGGTAAATTGAGCTCTACTAATATCCTTCAACATACAATTAGAACAACTGATGATGTTCCTATAAATGTTAAGCAATATCGGGTCCCTCTTATACATAAGGAGGAGATAAAAAAACAAGTAAATTCTCTTTTAGAAAATGATATAATTCGATCGTCAGATTCACCCTACAATTCACCTGTTTGGGTGGTTCCCAAAAAACCTGATTCCAGTGGTAAACCTCGTTGGCGCATGGTCATAGATTATCGCAAGCTAAATGAAAAATCCGTCAGCGATGCTTATCCCCTTCCAAACATAATTGACATATTAAATCAGATCAGCGCAGCCAAATATTTTAGTACGCTTGATCTTGCTTCTGGCTTCCATCAGATCCCTGTGCATAATAATTCAAAGTTCAAAACTGCTTTTTCCACACCTAATGGGCATTATGAATTTAATAGAATGCCCTTTGGCTTAAAAAATGCTCCAGCAACTTTTCAAAGGTGTATGGACTTACTTTTGTCTGCTCTGCAAGGGGTTGAACTCTTCGTTTATATAGATGATATCGTTTTGTACGCCAATTCGTTGGAAGAACACTCGCGAAAATTGAAGAATCTTCTGAGTCGTTTACAAAATGCAGGACTAACATTGCAACCTGAAAAATGTAAATTTCTGCGACGTGAAATCTCATATTTAGGTCTTGTTATTGCTACAGAAGGAGTAAAACCGGATCCCACTAAAGTCAAGGCGGTAAAATATTTTCCCATTCCTAAAACCAAGAGAAATGTTAAACAATTTCTGGGCGTTGTCGGATATTATCGTCGATTCATCCCTCAAATGGCTAAGATTGCTAAGCCGCTAACTCGACTCTTAAAAGCAGATATCTCTTTTATCTGGAATCATGATGTACAAATTGCTTTCGAAAAATTACGGGATATCATTTGCTCCGAAACTGTCTTACAATTTCCAAATTTTCAACAACCCTTTGTCGTGACAACTGACGCATCGAATTATGCCGTAGGAGCTGTATTAAGTCAAGGTCCGATTGGAAAAGATCTTCCTATAGCGTATGCCTCCCGAGCAGTTTCCGGTGCCGAAATTAACTACTCCACCATAGAGAAAGAATTACTTGGTGTAATATTCGCTGTTAAGCATTTTCGGCCTTACTTGTATGGGAACCAATTTACTCTAGTTACCGATCATCGGCCATTGATCTGGCTTCACAATGTGAAAGATCCCACATCACGTTTTATGAGATGGCGGATCAAATTGAATGAATACAATTACAATATCGTGTACAAACCTGGCAAAATAAATTCCAATGCTGATGCACTGTCCCGAAATCCTTTAAATTCCGCTGAGCCTGATCAGACTTCTGCTCAAAACGCAATTCCCATGACAAATTACACTGAGCAGACAAAAATGACGTCCTAACTTCTGTGGATCTGCAAGAGGTCGTCGTAGACGTCAACGATTTCCCACTTTCAGATTCTAAAGAGGTTAAAGACATGAAGACAGATCATTTTATAGGAGATGAACATGAACAAATTATAGCCAAAGTTTTTCTTACATATGGCAAGTTTGACAATTGTAAAGATATTTTAAATAATCATACCATAGTGAGAGGAGGATGGTTCTCAAGAGACATCGACAGTCTGACGGATACGGTGAAGTCTGTAATAGACCCCGCTTCAGCTGTCGTGGGTTTCCCGACGGAAACGGTGGCGTCCGTAACGGACGTCCCCGCTTCGGGTGCCAACAATAACAATAGTGCTCTCTCTGAATTTTATTTGGGTAACCGCGTAATGCTTGGTAAACCCGTGGCCTGTGAAGCTGCAGCGGCTGAACACTCTGTTTCACGGCGTAAGCTCGTGTTGCAGGATCAGCTGTCTGTATCCCGACGTAAGCGCGTGGCTGCTGATGTGTCAGTAAGAGAAAGAACACAATCCTCCGGAGAAATTATCTTTAATGATAATAAATTACATTCTTGTAATAAGATTAGAATCTTGACGACGATAAACGCACCTATACCACATTCTTCACCTCCCAGAACCCCTTCTAATTTTCCTAATATTGTTTATTGTAAAGACCATCTTTATATGCGCAAGGACAATCTTGTGAATTTTCTATTTACTGATCATCACATTGTTTCTCAAACTAATAAGGATTTATTGACTCATGGGAAATTCTCAATTTCTCAGATACAACCTTATAAGGTTACTGTAGGAAATGCTATGGTTTTTCCTGATGAAATTTGGCATATTTTCCATTTATTTTCAAAAACAGACTCCACAGAAATACAGGATATAGATCATTTAATATCTTCGTTAAGCTCTCTCAAACACCTCATGCACTCCTTGAAGGTATCAGCAATTAGCATATCCAAAATTAATAATAATTTACAGCCAGTTACATGGAATATTCTTGAAAAACTTCTGACACAAACCTTCAATAATTCACAATACACTATTACAGTCTGTACAGGCGAAATTATATTTCCTCCTTCCTCTAGAACTTCGTCCATTATACGAGAACACCATGAATCTGTAGTTGGTGGTCATCAGGGTGTAACTAAAGTATTTAGGCGAATTAGAGACAGTTTTTATTGGCCAAACATGGAGACGGAGATTGCAGACTTCATTCGCACCTGTTCTAGTTGTCAAAAGAATAAAGTACTTGCTCCTAAAACAAAACAACCCATGAAAATTACAGACACTCCAAAGAGAGCGTTTGAAAAGACCCAAATGGACATTGTTGGCCCATTACCGATAACTAAGAGACAAAATCGCTACCTTCTGACGCTCCAAGATAATTTGACAAAATATTCAGACGCAATTCCTCTTTCTAGTATTGATTCCGTGTCGATAGCAATAGCTCTTGCTGAGCAGTTTATTAGTCGCTTTGGTTGTCCTCGGGTGATTCAAACTGACCAAGGAACTAATTTTGTCAGCAAAATAATGAATTGTGTCTGCAAAATTTTCAAAATACAGAGAATTACTTCCACTACTTTTCACCCTCAATCATTAGGATCACTTGAAAGAGCTCATCGTCATAGATTACCTCAAACATTACTGTACTCAGAATGACTGGAATAACTGGATTAGATTCGGGATATTTTCTTATAATACCTCTATACACGAAGCTACAGGGTTCACCCCGCATGAACTTGTATTTGGAGAAAAAGCTGTTATTCCATCCGAGTTTACTAATCAGAAAATTCCAAGAACATTTGTTGAGTATTTGGATAACTTGTTCTTAAAAATTACAACTACTCAGGCTACAGCGGCCGAGAACCTGGAAAGAGCAAAACAGAAAAGCAAATTAAACTATGACAAAAATATAAATCCTCATAAATTTACTACAGGTGATTATGTATATTTACTTAGAGAACCAAAAACGTCTAAGTTTGATTCAACCTGGTTAGGGCCATATGAAATTATTAAAATATTCAACGACCTAACAGCTGAAATAAGAATAACAATCAACAAAACAAAAATTGTTCACACGAACAAACTTAACTTAGCATGTATAAGAGTAGATTCTTCATAAACCATGATTGCTTAAATGTTATCACTGTTAATTCAAGACTCAATTTAATTTTATGGATAAACGATGCTAAAACTAATATGATGTGTTACTCTAAAACTAGTTAAAATTATCCTGACATGTTCTTTGATCATTTAACACAATTCAACAATTAACTTTATATTTGATTCATTGTTACTGACTGTTTTTATGATTGCCAACAATGGCATCGCACAGTGTGGCTAGGGAAGTTATGTATGTATAATGTTTGTAACGTCCGGGTGATCTGCAGCACCCTTTGACTTGCTTTCTCTACGGGAACCCGGGTGGATCGAGTAGCTCGGCTACCGTGCACAAGTGAGAAGAAGGAGGTTCAGAAATACTCGAGACGATGAATCACATAACTTTAAAAGCTGCTTCCAATGGAAAACAGCTTTTCTATAAGGGGGAAGGTGTTGTGATCCTCGCTCATGCCACGTAGCCATATATGTCATCAGCTCCAGAGGCGCGAAGTTTGAATCGAACGACACATGCACTAGGAAAGGAGGGTAAAGGTGAAGTTGACACTAATTGAAGAATCGTGAAACCTGTTAGAGATCCTTTTAATAAACCCATTTCAAGATTATAAAATATTTAATATTCATTTATTAACGAATGTTTAAACATTTGCCAGTTGCCTTGGCCTCCTATCCTACCACTCAGAATCATTGCAGATATGTAAATCGCTCGTTATCGATAACCGGGAAGAAACGCATCAACGAATCAGGATAAATCTTAGAAATTAATAATTATGGATTGGTCAGTAGTAACTAAGAACATTTTGTAATTAAACAAAAAGGTGTATAAAGAGAAATGAAAAGACATTCATTCCATCGACAACGTTGTAACGGAAAGGACTAATACAATTACCTTTATAAATTAAATTCGTTTTCGTTTTTAATTAGTTTAAATCGTTTATCGTAATAGTTTAAATATAGTTCCAAAGTCTAATTTAAATCTCTATTGCAATTTATTATTATCGTTATAATTTCCTTTTATTTACAATTATCCATAAAGCTAACGCGTTTCACTTTTAAATTACATTGAGACTCAGGAATTCCCTGAGGGCCCACGCAACAATTCACACACCGTTAAACTCCGAGTCTGGACCATAGGCATGTATAATAATAGACGGCGTGGTCTTATGTAGGGATGAAACGAGATCGAAGGACAGAAGTGGGGCAGGAGTAGCTCCTTTCTTGCTCGCACATAGCAGAGGGAGGGGAGAAAGTGATTGGGGCAGTGCATCTCACTGCCAGTGATGCCAGAATCCAGGGTCGCTTCAGCCCCACCACTCCACCACTCCGACGTACTATCGTCTCCCACGATGACGTCCCGGCTACCCCCACTTTACGTCCACCGTCCTGACACACCCATTTTTTCTTTTTTTCTTTTTCGCGGGGGAAATGCATTATGCACACTTCGGAGTCCTGGGGTGGGACTCCGAGGTAGTGTGGGACTCTTACCCACTAAAACCCACGCGGCAGCCTTCTCGGGCGGAACTCGGCGGTGGCGGGATCTCGTACGAACGCACTGCCACCGCCGCGCCTGTGGTCCCCTTATCGGGGAGCCCGTTCCGTGGGGGCGATCGAAACGCCCCCAGAGGTGACCGATACCCCGGTCACCCCCCCACCTCTACCCCGCCAGCGTCAGAGGACTGCGCTCCGACGCCGGCACTACCGGGCCGCTTTGGATGCAGCCGGGGACCCCACCCAGACTGCATCAGCGGCCCCGGCGGACACGCGCGCGAAGGCGGGAGCCACAGGAGTTGAAGCTCTGACTCCCGATGTCCACGCACGCGTCCGCCCATACACGCAGGCCTCGCCTGCCAGGGAGCGAGGAGACGCCTACGGGGGAGGAATCTACCCCCTCCGGCGTCGTCGGGGCCGGCTGTGCGGGCCCCACGGCCCCGATCCCGACCCCGCCTCGCTCTACTCATCTCTCGACGAGCGGGATCGCGCGCCTCGCGGTCCCGCTTGTCGTCCTCCTTCCGAGAGATGACGGTCTCGCAGAAGGAGGACAGCGCCCTCCAGGACCTCACGCTCCCCACCAGGGCCGCAACCACGCCCGGGAGCGAGAGGTCACCCCCTATCTCTAAACGGTGTGCCCGCCTCTCCCTGGCAAAGGCCGCGCAGTCCTCCAGCACGTGCTGCGCGGAGTCAACCTCCGCGCCGCACTGGTGGCACTCTGCCGTCGCCTCGGCTCCAACCTTCTGCAGGTGCCCCCCTAAGCATGCGTGACCGGTGAGCACCTGCGTGAGCTGGTAAGATAGCCTGCCGTGCCGACGGTCCAGCCATCCATCAAGGACGGGCAGAACCGCGCCCAAGGTTCGCTGCCGGGTGGCGCCGCTGTCGTACAGCTGGCGTCGCCGGCACTGGCGCTTCATCACCTCGACCGCGTCGTCCGGCGGGTCGACCCCGTTCCGGCGGAGGCCCTGCAGACACCGATACAGATCAGCGTCAGCCTCCGCCTGGAAATCAAAGGGCACGACGCCTGCCAGGACGGCCGCCGCCTCGTGGGAGATGCTGCGGTACCCCCTCGCGATCCTGATGGCCATGCAGCGCTGAATGCGCCGCAGTAGCTGCCGGCCCCGCCACCCGGCCATCAGGTCGCGGGCCCACCCGGGTGACCCGTATAGGGCCATCGCCCGCACCACCCCCATGTAGAGGCGGCGTACCCTCTCCTCCGGCCCCCCGAGATTAGGCATCAGACGAAACAACAGGGTCGCCACGCACTCAATCCGGGGGACCAGGCGGTCGAAGTGTCCCTCGAAGCGCCAGCGGCTGTCCAGGTCGAGGCCGAGGTACTTCATACGTCCCTCGAACCGGACACAGGCGTCTCCTACTCGGACCCAGGCCTGCGGGACCCGCCGCGACAGAGGCAGTCCATGAAACATGACTACCTCCGTCTTTGACGGCGAGATCTGCAACCCCAGGTCCCAGATCCTAGCGACGATGAGCGCCACCGCCACCTCCGCAATACGGATGGTCCTCGACCACTCTCTCCCGACCGCGATGATCAGCGTGTCGTCCGCATAGCAGACGACCCACGCACCGGGCGGGAGGAGCCCGGCAACACCGAGTCGTACCCCACGTTCCACAGTAGGGGTCCAAGAACGGACCCCTGGGGCACGCCTCGGCTGACTCTCCGACGTATGACTACGCCGCCCCAGCCGGAGTATTCGATCACCCTGTCCGACAGGTAGTCCCGCAGCACGATCCGGAGATACGGAGGCACCCCGTGTTCTCGGAGTGTCTCCCGGATCGTGTCCCAGCGTATGGTGTTAAAGGCGTTGGCGACATCTGAACTGATCGCCAACGCCACACAACCGCGGGAAACTGCCCGGTCCGCGAGGGAGCGCACGTGGTCTGTCGCGACTAGCGTAGACCGTCCCCCGCGGAAACCGTATTGGCAGTCTGCCAAACCGGGACCACCGTCGGACATGCCCCTCGACAGGCGGGCAGCGAGCACGCGCTCGAAGAACTTGCCCGCCCCGTCGAGGAGGGATATCGGCCGGTACGCGGAAGGAGAGTCCGCGGGCTTTCCTTTCTTCGGGACGAGGACCATCCGGCCCCGCTTCCAGGGCAGCGGGACCCACCCCGACATCATGCAGCTGTCAAAACGCTCAGGATCGCGGCCCCGACTCCGACCACCGCCACGGAGCCCAGCGCGTCACCCGCCAATCCGGGCGGTCAAGGACGCGGTACGGCTCCGCGGCGACCGCCAACCTCACACCAAGCTCGGCCAGGCTGTGGACAAACAAGTCCTGTGCCCGGGCCGAGTGGTTGAGGTTGGCCTGGTGGATCCGGATCCTGGGGGTGAACACTAGGCCGTGTCCATGGCCTCCCCAGGGCCGGATC
>NW_015374076.1:0-1394 GCF_001272555.1 Dufourea novaeangliae | reverse complement strand
GGCGGCAGGGGGGCGACCGCGGGGGCGACCGCTGCGCCGTCATCGCCGCGGCGTCCCGCGTGGGCCGCCGCCGCAGCGCCCCCCCCCACCTCCAGCTCGGTGGGTCCCGGCGACGGAGGCGACGGAGGTGCAGGCGCGGGCGGTGGCATCAGCATCAGACGGGTGTCGGAAGCACCGGCCGCCGACGGCTCCTCCGTCGGTGCCGCCGCCGCCACGAGGCGCGGGCCGGACAGTGCCTCCAGAGCGGAGAGCCGGGCTCGGAGGTCTTGTACCTCTAGTTCGAGCTCCAGCTCTCGCTCGGACAGCACCGTCCGCCTCGCCTCCTCCGCCGCAGCGTGTTTAATGCGCTGGGCGGCCTCCCGGAGCGCCCTGACGCTGGTGCCCTTTAGATTGGAGGAGCACCTAGCGACCGTTTCGATCATCTGGACGCTGTCGACAACGACAGCGCCCAGTTCCGGGCTCGGCGCCCTCCTCATTGCCTCCGCCACTTCCCCCTCCGCCGGGAGCTTTTTGCACGACTTGTGGACCGGTCGTGGCGGTACCGACCGGTCCAGCAAGTCGCTCTCCTCCCTGAGGCGACGCTCCAGGATCTCGAGCTCCAGGAGCTTCCTCTTCGCCTCAGAGAGGCCCCTGTGCTCCCCCGCGGTGCGCGGCCTGCCCCTGTTTCGGGCCAGCCCACTCGCGCTGGAGCGGACGGAGGTGGCGACCGACACCGCCGAGACCCTCGAGGTGTCTGACTCCTCCCCGCCGCTGATCTCCATCGCCAGCTACAGGCCCAGGTACCTGGAGCTGACGCTGGTTGGCTCTTTGGCGGCCATCAGGCGCTTGAGCCTCACAACCGGGGCCCTTCCGGCCCTGAGGGCGGCCAGTCCCGAGGGACCCGGCAGCGCCTCCGAGGTGGGGTCGCCCTCCTCCTCTCCTCGCCTGTCCACTCCAGTAACATATAGGACTCCGTCGGCCTGGTGGTCCACCGCCGGTTCCTCACGGTCGTCAGATAACGACACGGGTGCGGCCCGCTCAACAACCGCACCCGCGCCGGCTCCTGGGGTTCCGAGGGCCCCTGGAGCAGTAACACCTATTCCTTTGTTTGTGTCAGTCATAATTTTTCTGTACACCTCCTCACTCTACTACCACACACACCGTTAGCACCCTTGGCAACCGAAGTCACCAAGGGTCCCAGGGGACACCACGTGGAGGTGGTGTGTGTGGATTTGACCAGACTGGGCCAGCCGACTTCGCCGAAATTCGCCGCAGCAGACTACACCGAGGTGTCGCCTGATTATAGGTCGAACATCTGCTCCATCGTGGTTTTTGACGCAGGTCGGAGTGATACGTAGAACACCTACGCACCCCTCGTTGCGAAAGCCCAATCCAGCCTCGCCCCCCCCCCACCC
>NW_015374075.1:2925861-3089385 GCF_001272555.1 Dufourea novaeangliae | reverse complement strand
ACCCCGACCAATCAGAGCGCGAGTTTGCCAGCCGAGTTCCCACGGTAGCGTTGGCTACAAATCGCAGCGCGAGAACTCCTCTGGCTAACTCGCACTCTGATTGGTCGGGGTTTTTCGTTAATATCTCGGTAACGAAGCTTCAGATTAGATTGTTGCTAAGGAAAAACTTGTTCCAATTCACCCTCCGAGTGCCCTATTTCCGGGTCGGACAACATTTTTGTTACACCCTGTATATGAACACAGACCGTCCCGGTAGATACCATGAACGTTGCCGTCACGCTACAGCACCTGCGAATAATCGGGCAGCACAACTTGCATTTACGTTACGTGAAAAACTTCAAAAGCAAATAATTCAAAAACTTTCTAGTATCTGCCCCTGTACGACGGGAATTTGTAAAGGGAAAGAATCCTACAACATGTACTAAAAGTTTTGTTAAAATCGGCGACACGAAGATGAGGCTTTTGTAAGAGTTAGCAAGCATATTCTAATAAAGTCAGAGACAGTGCTGATATACAATGTTCCTGTAATAATAAAAACTTAGGTAGGGCGTTAATTTTTCTTTGAAAGTAACGCTTACCTGAATTACTACCATATAAAATTTAGGGAAGACAAAATTGTGTCACTAAACGTACGTTTGAGATTTTATTCAAAAGCCAACAGTATGAATTGTGATATATATTAGTTTGGCAAAATAGTAATGTCAGATTTCTTCTGTAGATGATGCTTCTTTTTGTTTTTCTGTACAAACTATTGCTCCTAACGAATAAAACATATAACATTCTGAAATCTGACACTTCAACTCGTGGTTCAAAAAAATCATTACGATTTGATTAAATTTTGTTGAATTGACCTCACTTTGAAACTGAGCGACGAGAAGGTGTACTCTGGAGCAATTATGGTTTTTTATTTCCGGAACTAGGAAAACGCGGCACAAACAAGAAAAAATTTTCCTACGTACTCGGTGGTAGCGTAATTAACGAACGGAAATAAAAGAAACATAATGGCTAAAAAGTTTACATTTTCGTCACTTTCAAAGCAAGGTTAATTCAAGAAAATTTACCCAAATTGTAATGAATTTTTTTAAACATCGCGTTGAAGTGTCTGCTTTAAGAATATGTAGGGATATGTTTTGTTAATTAGGAGCAGTGCTTTCTATTGAAATAAAAAGAGTATCATCTAGTTCAGAAATCCGACATTGCTTTTGGCTAACCCAATATTTCCATATGAAATGAAAAATATTCGACCATACGGTATTACTAAAACAGAAAACATCATCTTGATATCGTATACGAAGTAAAGATGCGCATGGCGAGCAGTCGCGTAACAAACTGGAAATAATTTCCCTCCAACGCGAATTTTCGTAGTGTTCTATGTTTTCCAGCAGTTCCAATCGCACACGCGATGTTTGCCTGTCATCCATACAACGCGTATCATATTTTGATGTGACATGAAAATATTGACCGGTGATGGAAGCACGATCAACGTCATTGGAAAAATCAAAATCAAAATAGAGGTTCACAATTCGATAATAGAAAAAGTCTAGATACACAGGGTGGATCGGCAATCGCAGTACAACCAGCAAGGAAGTCATTCTACATGAAAAAAAATCAGAACAAAATATGGTATAAAATATTTTCGTCCCAGGCTTCGTTTTCGAGGAAATCAAATTTGAGGATTAATCAGATACACGTAGGATTAAGTACGATTTGGCTACCCTGCCATTACTGATCGTTACTCATTCATTCTGTTTGTGTTAGTGTTCATAAACAGTGACAATGATATAGTTAAAATAATACAACAGGTTTTTGCAGTATTTTTAACGTGTTACAAGTATTGTTCGAAATGTCCAGCCCCCGTTATTGTATACAAAGTTCTGCTCAATCAATGAAAACAATACTTGTAACACAATAAAGTAACCGAATTATCTGAAAAAACCTGTTGTATTATTTGAACCACATCACTGTCAATGTTTATAAACAGACAGAAATAATCAGTAACGGAATGACACGATAGCCAAGTCGTACTCAATCGTACGCGTATCTGACCAATCTACAAATTCAATTGTCTCGAAGATGAAGCCTCGCACGAAAAAATGTTATATCAAAATATATTATTCCCTTTAAAAAAATAATATATATTCATATTTTTTCACGTGAAATCATCCCCTGTTGGGTTGTACACCTTGTTTATAGATTCGAGATACTACTTTCAATTTTATAACGCCGGATCCGTGCTTTCGTTAACAGATATACGCCAATTCCTACGAATACTCGTGGTCGGGTATTCGTGTACCAATTCTCGTAGACCATAAGTACCAACACATCCATTTTTTGACATCAATATTCATTATTCGTGTTTTGTATTCAGAAGAAGGAAATATGCGTCTACAAACATTGTGCCAGTTGAAATCCTTATTTGAATTTCTCGGAAGCCAAAATGATCAATTCCGTATTCCATAAATTTTTTAATATTAATACTTTTAATATGTTCATTTGTATATATTCTATGTATTTTAAAATTAGTACATTCATCGCGGGGCCTATTTCGGTTTATTTTGCATTCACGCCGATTGTATTCTTTGACATTTGAATTTGTATTACATGACGGTCACCTGTGACCGACGCAACAATGAATGTGTTAAACATAGGTCTGAAATAGTTTACTATCTAACTTTTATATCTTTCTCCATTCCAAGTCAAATTAAGACAGCAACGTATAAAATCTAATTATGCACGTTGACTCATTTATATATCCTGTGCAAAACTATCCAAACTTATATATATATATAAAATTGAACCATATCAACGCTAGAACTACCGAAGAAGGCGCGTATGTTTGTTTTTGTCACGTTGGTAAAAGGGAAAGCTTGTTGAATATATGTAAATCGACAAATTTGAAAAAACTCTGCACTTACATATTACAATAAAAGTTCCGAAGAATCTCAGAAAATACATTGCTATGACATTTTAATAATTTTTATAAGACTTTACAAACCAGTCATTTTGACTGCTTTGGTAGTTCTAGTGTTATTATTCACGAATTTAACATCTATAAAGATATCTTCAATTACAATTACGAAGTACTTCTAATTATTAAAAAAAAAAAAACAATACAATGCTAATGAGTTATTAATAATAATGTTCAGAGTCCCGAAGATCCGAAGCCTACATACACGTTCGAGTTAACGACCAACTTTTTCGCAATCGATCCTTCCGGAATACTGGTCGTAAACGAGGAGAATTTAGACCGAGATCCTCCGAGTCCCGGTCGTTTCCGGTTTCAGGTGGTTGCCAGAGAAAAAACGGGTGTCGCCGCTTCCGCGCCATTATCGTTCGTGGTAACGTTGAACGACGTTAATGACAATGCCCCTATGCTTCCTATGACGGCTCCCATCACTGTTCAAGCTGGAGAAACAAAACAGTTGGTCACGAAGGTAAGTTGACTGTAATTAGTTCCTTGTCATTAATGTCAAAAGTAGAAAAACACCAGCGTTATATCACAGCGGGATTATAACTGGCTACAATATGGACATCGTCATTTCTCTCGCCCACGAATCAAATTGAGGAGGTCGTAACATATGAAAACGTCCATATATGAAACCTTCGTAAACATATGAAATATTCCCTTCAGTTCGTGAGGAACCCACGTTTGGAGTTTCTTCACTTTACCGATTTTCCTTGAATGTTTTAATACTGTCATAGCATTTGTATCAGTTTGAACAACAAATTCTGCAAGTTGCATGGATACGCTTCATCAAGACTTTCAAATCTTCATCTGTCATCGTACGTACATGTCTACCCTACTCTTCATTTTTAAAGTTGATATCGCGGGATGAAAATTTAGAAAACCAACGACGAATGATAAGCTATTTAAAACTACCCATCCTAAAAGATATATTAACCCATTAGGATTCAACGTTACATTAACGCAACATTTCACTTGTAATTTTTTTTTCAGTGAATTTACATTATTGTTTTTTCATGTTGCAGTTATAAAAGAGGATTTTAAAGATTCACTTAATATTTTTTTTGTCCGTGTTTCTTCTTTCACTTAGATCCTACGACGTTTTGAAATTTGACGATATTGACGTGTTTATAGCACTATGATAAACCAATTTTTTCTTAAATCATGGAAATTTTGTTGGTGTATCTTTCTCATATAGTGGGCTTCTACATATAATATGGTGTCTAGTATTATAATACATTTTTTATATTTCGGAAAAATAATATATAAGTTATGTATTTACGTTTTCCAATTAAAAATATTTAAATGTTGCACAAACGCAACATTTTCTTACACAAAAAGTATCGTTATAAACAATTTCTTTCTTCTTGCACATTTTTATAAGCCATAAACATTTATATGTGTAAAAAACGTATTATTTCACCGCTTGAGACTTAATGAGTTCATATTATGTGTAGATTTACGACGCAGACTGATTGAATTTAAGCTCACAAGGGAAAATGACTTGAATTTCACACGTATTCATTGTATGTATCGTTATAAAGAAAATACTGAAAACTTCCAACATTATTTCAGATAAAAAAATATACAAAACAAAAGAGCATAAATCACCACTCAATTTTACGTGAACCATACATACAGCAGGCAAAACGATATTATTTCTTGATACAATTTAGATGAAGAATCTAAAGCGTTCAAACAGACGTTTCATGTATTACGATCTAATATATATCTTTACTTCCCTTGCTTAGTGACTCTTGACACGATTAAATTATTTCCTATTTTTAATTTTACATTTAATGCTTAAGATTTGAGAACGCCTGACTAAATCTTCATGTTTCGCTACAATTGCCGCTCAAGTGCTGTAGGAAATTCCGGCGATATTTATGAGAGTAGTTGGGAATAGTTTAACCTTAAAAGAGAGGACCACGTCGAAATAAATTCCGGGGAAACCGATAAGAAGCGTTCCATTTTGAAACTTTTAAGTTTTTGTAGAAGAATTTCGTGATCTAACGTAGTTGCGAACTTCTCACTAGTTTATTTGTGTAAATCGTCGAATAAAGATGTCACGATACATTGTCTTTAAAACTTTCGAGCAACATTTCATATTGCCTAACACTCATCGTTTTTCTATTTTTACTCTAATTACTTTATGTTAACTTTCAAACTCAAGCCTTTAATAGTTTACTATGAAAAAAATTCGAGAAAATCAACAACGGCAAGCATTTTGTTCCACCATAAACGATATGTATCTGTCATTAGAAAATAGTAATAATAAGAATAAATTTGATTAGACTACAAATGTAATTTTTAATCAACTTTTATAATAGTTTCGTTTTATATTTAAGTCAATACAAGAAATCAAATCTAGAAATACAAGAATATGTGAGATCGCATAAACATTTACAGCTTAACTAAATCATAATTTGTTTGCTTTATTAATAAATCATTATTTGTTCTTTATCATCTACTAATCAATGGTTATCGGTACTATACAATATACACGTTCCAAAAGATAATGCAATTACGTCACTTAATAATGTGAATACTTTATCCAATATTTTTTTTATCAAAAATAAAGAAAATTACTTTTTGAGGATTTTCGCTTTATGAACAAAGTATATTAACATACACTAATTTGTACACGTCAGGTTGAAGCAACGGACAACGATGATGGAGAGAACGCTGAAATAACATACAGTATTTACCATGTGTCGAACAACGGTCTGCATAAATTTAAAATCGATCCGAAAACTGGGGTGATCGAGTCCATGAGAAAATTGAACGCGGGCGAACAGTACAGTATTACGGTGCAGGCGACCGACAAGGGTGGAAAATATTCGCAAACGATCGTGGAAGTGAACGTGATCCCCGGTCCAAACACCAGAAGTCCTATATTTCAACAATCGGTGTACGAAGTGCAGGTCAGCGAGGGTGCTTCGATTAATTCGACGGTCGCAACAATTACGGTGAGCATTCACAAATTTGGATATTAACGATATTTAAATTCCACAAAATTCAAATACAATGTGCGTTTTTAATTGACAGTTTGAAGTAATTAAATTTAACAATGTAGGATAAAGTGATGTGGTTCTAAATAATATAAAATTACTTCATAATTCATTAATAGACTTATGTATCTTTATGTAAAATGAGATTTTATAAAGTAATTCGTAAAGGCAAGTGTGAACGTAGGAATTTTTGTTTATTTGTAAGTTTAAGTCCCATCGACTGCTAGATCACTACGAATGTGTTGTGTTCTTAGTCTGGATGTGTTCGGTTGATATAAACTGGTGTATTTCGACTTTAGGGTCAGATTTTGTCGTAGAGTAAAATTTCTTTGATATAATTTAATGTATTTGCAATTTGTTCTTGGGCTGTGAGTGTCGTCTCTGGCATCAGGTTGCACTTTCTCCTTTACGGTTCGTGTTTTATGCATATATGTATGTATACAGAAGACGATTAATCCGTATGACTTTCTTGCATTGTAGACAGTAACAAATGTTAAATTTTTTAAATAGATAATTTTTGAATGTCGTGTTCTTAATCTAGTCATTATAATTCTTCCCTTTCTTAAATATCTTATTGGATTCAAAATAAAATAGAAAACTAGTTGCATCTGGTGACCGTTTTGTCTTTTGGGTTATTTTACGCAGCTCTATGTATAGGCTAGAAATGCATAAAATCCTCCGTTTATTCATTATTCACCTTTTTCAGTTTGAGATAACAATTAACTCTTATTTAACAATGCATGGATTTGTTTAAACACTATAAATATCAACAACAAAACTTCAATTATAAATATCACAATTAATTTTCGGTATTTTCTTTTTAAAAAATAGTCTAATAATAGAAGCTCAATTTCAAAAGTTTATATAATATAAAATTTTACGAGTCCAATTAATTATAAGCCACAAACGTCACCGCTTGCGTGATGGCGAGAACTGTTGGTGTTGCAAGAATAAAAATGTTGCATTCCATTATGAATCTAAAGGGAATTCAAAACAGTATTGTAATATCGATACTGTTCTCAGTTCCCCAGTCCCACTTTACATGCAATTGACGCAATATTCATGGAGGTGTCAAATGTACATAGATATGTACGTACTGTATTGTATATCGATTTCAATTAATGCTCACGTACTGGATCTAGAACGATACCATGTATATTCAAGCACTCTGTATTGTCAAATTTTAACTTCAGCACACTTATCTGATTAAATAAATTTTT
Source organism: Dufourea novaeangliae (assembly GCF_001272555.1). Classification (NCBI taxonomy): domain Eukaryota; kingdom Metazoa; phylum Arthropoda; class Insecta; order Hymenoptera; family Halictidae; genus Dufourea; species Dufourea novaeangliae. The sequence continues at coordinate 3,082,189 of NW_015374075.1, read as the reverse complement.
ATGAGAATTGGTGTAAGAAAATAAATGCAAATTATTAACATTGCTTCTTTATGTATCGCAAAATTCCATGGTGTACTCTACTTGTTTCAAGGTATTATCGCACAAAGCAATAAAATCAATTATGTTAAATACTAAAGTTCTAAATAATCTCAGTTAAATTTGACCGTTTCCTTTACGTATATTAACAGATGGTCATTTAAACCAAATTCATAAATAAACGTAATAAAGATCTAAGTTTGTGCTAAAAGATTCTCCTTCTTTAGTGTTGATAATATTCGGCGAAAAGGTGGCAGCTAAAATTGTCTTCGAAGCGCCACTTTTAAATTTAATATACCTAATGATTATGTAATAAATTGTGTTTCATGAATCCATCACTTGTATTTGAATGAAAAACGTGTATAAAGTCTATTTAATCTTATTTTGTCTAATCAAATTTGTATACAATACAATATTAGTGCTACTAATAAAACGGTCATTTCACGTGCAATAACCTAAAATTTGGAATCTGTCAGTTCCAATAGAATTGAGAAACATCACATATACGTATAAGCGGCGACGTTTCATCTTACAGAGGCAAATCTTATACCGCTTATTTGTCGACGTTCATACGCTAAAGGTTAAAGAGACATTATCTCATATCTTAAAGGAAATATGAAATGCTCTATAGTGGAAAACCCTCTTTATATTTGTCAAACACAACAAGAAATTCCTTAAAGAAATAACAGTATTTTATGTATATGTGTTTATATTGTTGCTTAACCTCTATAATTCAGCTCCATAGATAGCAAATTGGCAAAAGTTTACAAAAACCGACTAGAAGACTTGAAGAGAACAGACCAGAACTTGGGAATTTTCATTCAGTGTTTTTTAAGATGAGCCAATTTTTAAAAATGAATGTCTTCTTTTTATATTTATAATAATAAAGCCAATACAATTTAATATTGTCATGAACTAGTTTAAAGAAATTTGGCTATTAAATGGAATTGCATAAATGTTCTTTTTTTAACTGGTATAAATCCATTTGTAACAATGTTCAATTCGTTTAATAGTTTCTACGAAGCAAAACGAATAACATACAAATACAAGTATCTAATATTATTTATTTCTACAATTGTATTTTCATTTTTTCAGACTATTATTTTATTAAACTTATTATAATGAAATTCTCAAAAATGTAAATCAAATTAACATATTTTTACATTCAATAATATAGCTTTATTGTTTATATTGTAATTATTATCATTTGTATTACAGAATTACATTTCAGAAAACTCTGCGTCACTTGAAATATAAATTAAAATTTAATATTAGTCACGCTCTTGACAATTTATTATTGTTGAAAATGGTGCAAGTCTATTTGCGGTTAACAAAGCAGTGTTCCATTTAGAAAATATTTATAAAAAATGGTCGTATAATAAAAGTAAACACGTTTTGAATCTTACAATTAGAAGCATAAAGTAAACTTATTAGTGGTTAACAATATTTTTAAATAGGATAAAATACAGAACCTTAAATATCTCGAAATGAAGTAAAGTAAATATAAACGACGTTTAAAAGGACGACTAAAGTATTTAAAATGTAACCCTTATAAATAAAATATTACTATCGAATACTAATCCGAATGTAATGTCACTGACAATGAGAGTATCTTCGTCAAAGCTAATTTTCTGGAAAATGAAGAAAGTCAATCTGTTTCTCCTGTCGACTTGTATTACAATATATATTCATGTGTTTTCTATAAAATTCCTATATTGTCTAGATCAATATTGTTAATACTATTTTACAGGCGGTTGATCCAGAAAACGACCCAGTATCATACTCCATTGTTTCTGGAAACGATCTTCGGCAATTCGGGATCGGTGACAAATCGGGCGTAATTACTGTTATAAGGAAGTTAGACAGAGAGGATCTGACCCGTTATCAGCTGGTGAGTTTTGGTCAGCGAGTCGTTTAAATATCCTCGTAAAAATTCTGCATTCCGCTAGTTTACACGAAAACGCAATCTTCGTTTTCCTGATTGCTGCTCGGGAATCGGTATTATTCGAAAAACGATCTCTTCCGACAGCTGATAAAAGCCGAGGATTCCGGTAGTCTGTTCAGCACCGCGACGGTAAACATCAAGGTAACAGATATCAACGACAAAAATCCGGAATTCGTGGACCTGCCGTACGAGTTCACCGTGAAAGAAGGGGAGGCACGAAAATTAATTGGCCGTGTGCACGCCGAGGACGCCGATGAGGGAATTAACGCCGAGATTACGTATTTCGCGCCTGACGATATTCCTTTCACGGTCGACCCCGATACCGGAGACATCCTGACGAAAATTGTTTTGGACTACGAGCAAAATGACGTGAGTGTTTGCTCTTTATTATGTAGAGTCTGTGCAAAAGGTTCGATGGGTTTCGTTCTGAAATAGTAGACTGATAATAAATTTGAATTATAGTTTAATAATAATAATTTAATGAAATACATAGTGATTCTTTTGTAACGGATGTATTTTCATTTGATATTTTTATTCTAATGATTAATTTTTCTGAAATATTATTATTCGTTGAATTTATATGATTAAATTATATTAGTGAATTTACGATTTACCACAGAGCGGGATTGGACACAATATTTGCGAACAGATCGTAAATGTTTATTTACAATCTGTTATCTTCATTCCAATTTTTGTTCTAAACAGTTCATTGTATTACATTAATATCGTCACATAATATATTAACATGATTATTTATTATTTCCCCAACACCGTGATGATCAGAATATCTACAAAGAAATTCCATCAGACATTTTGCACTGGCCAAATAACATTAAAATTGGAAAACTCATTTCTTTAACATTTTGAATCGTAATAATTGATCTGTGGATGTTCAGATGAATGAATATTTTTATAGAATAATGTTGCGAAAACGGAATTTAGAGAGAAATTCATTTCGTCAGTTGAGAATGTTAATGATGTAGATTTTATTTTTAATGTTTCCCGTAAATGGATGGATTTTGTATATACATGTATATGTCCTTGTATATTTGCATGGGTACTCACATGTATCCACGTTTAATTGGTGTTAGCGTTCGTCGCTATATATATATGTATATGATATGCCTTGTATATATCTTTCGCGTACCTAACATAGGGTTTGCATATTTGCCTGTGTTATGCAAGCATAAAATTCCACAGTCGAGTAATTATTTTCACAACGTGTGCCTGATAGATTATGATATTATTTTTTCTGATATCAATACATTATTTTACATCCAAGAGTACATTTACATTCATGAATTACTGAAAATTGTCTATATTAAATTTAATTAAGGCACTTGCAATAAACGATAAATTAATACTACATACGGAAACGAGAAAGATGTATTCCGATTAAATTTCTAATTTTGGTCATTGTGGTAGCGAAATAGTATTTTAATTTTTTGATGAAAGTAATTCATATGAGACTGTTCATTACAATTAATTACAAAAGTATCGAAATCGAAATTCCTTTCAAGCTTCCCTCCCTGACTACGTCCACGAGTGATCTTTATTAAAAACTTGAAATTACAGGCACGAATGCAATCAAGACCCATTTAATATATGTAACATTCTGGCAGCCGAAATTATTCCATACGTCCAATTACAGTCAAGTCGGAGTTCATTTAAAATTTCCGATTGTAGACACAGATGTAACTAATATCTGTTTCATTATAATCGATGGTGATTAAATGGGTATTAAAATATTTTACACGTAATTCTTCAACAGGTATTTTAAAATTATTTCTTTGGAAATCAGTAGAATGTTCACCATCTAACATTTTTAAGCGCGCTACACCTGCGAAAATAAGGACAGTTTCCATAGTACGGAATTTTAAGTGTACCATCTTTCTAAATAAATGTTAATAAATTGACGGCCCAAATTTTTATTATTAGGACGAAATTCTGAAAAAATAGATATCTTTAAATTTCTGCTATTATGAATATAAATATTTATCTGTTGAGTTGTATACTGATTATTATTCGGATTATTACTTTTATACTAATTTTATATGATTATACATATATGTTATTGTTTAGAAATTTAATGTTTTTTCATATAATTTAATGGAATGTGTCGCCTATAACCACTATCAAAATCAATTTCTCAAAGACTATCGTAAAATTGATATCAACATTACATTTTTTTCCATAGGAGTATAAATTCGTCGTCACCGCGAGAGATGGTGCTCCAGACTATCGCCTAGCTACTGCCACAGTAACGGTGAAAGTTATAGATGTTGAAGACGAAGTTCCTATTTTCCGTCAAAGTAGCTATGAGGCCCGAGTCAAGGAAAATATACCAGATTACACTGTTACACAAGTGATGGTAAGTCGGATTTAAAAAGTACAATAAATATACATAAATAATACAATTCCGGATTAAAAAGTAATAATTCTATAGATAGAAAAATTTAATGTATCTACAGTAGATTAACCTTTAAAGGACGGGCAGGTTTTTTCATGGCTTTTTATATTTTCGAGTTACAACTTTTATATCTTTGTTGTGGTATTCTACTACGAAAAATAACGACTTCTCTAGAGCCTAAAAATGAGCTTCCCGTCCTATAAAGATTAAAAACCAAAAAGATTTGGCTCATTTTGAAAAACTGAAATTATGATATTATTAGTTACGCAGAGTACGCCCGGAAGAATGTGATAAGCTAGCGAGAGATGATTCCTTATGCACAAATAACTCAAAATTTTGAGAAAATCGAATATAGAAATTCATCCACCAAAACGCGTATACATATTTGTGCTGACAATAAGTAGAAACGGATTGTAATGTACGGACACGTTAGGCAAGTTTTATTCAATTGCCCATGTGTCTAGCAAATTTTCAAATCCAATTAAAACTGAAATAAAGTACTACTTGAACAACTTTTATTTTACATGTTCGACTTGTTTTTGCATGTAGAATAACTTTCTGCTCGCTTGTATCATTCTTCCGGCTACACCATGTGTAAGGTTGAGACTTACGTCGAAAAGTTTCTGTTGTAGATGTTGAAAATTACTACATAGTAGTCATGTAACAAAAATAATAAAGATATCTCTACTGAATAACAATTATGAAGTTTCATAATAATTGAAAATGTTTAACGGTTCAATGTTGATTGGAACATGCCTTGGATTAACATAAATTTAAAAAAATCGAAAACAGAAATTGTTTCTGACTAAATCTAATTATTACAATTCTTCTCTAGTAATAAGTACTCGTTATTTAGATAACTTTATTGGTAAGGTACACAAAGAATGCAAACGAGATTACACTTTGCATGGTCAATTTCTGTCACATCTTCGTAGTTAGTAAATTCTGAACGGATGATCATCCCCCTGGAATTTCAAGTAAATGCGCTTATTTCCAGGCCGATGATCCGGATACAAAGAAGCAAATTACATACATGATCAGACAAGGGGATACCGAACTGTTCAGCATAGAACCGAAGACTGGAGTGATAAAAACTCTCCGCGGTTTAGATTATGAGAGAGAGAACCAGCATATTCTCATAGTTGGTACCGAGGAAAACACCAATGATCTACCAGGTTCCACAACTAAGATTGTGATCAATGTTCAGGTACTTTTAGACAACTTTAAGGATTATCCTTTTTATATTCAGTACACGTATTTGCATCAGAATATTCTCAGTCAAACTGTAGTATATTCACACCTTTTACCTGGGTATAGTTATACTATATAATGTGAATTTTTTTCAAAATACTGAGAATTAATTAAACAGTTACGAAATTTTGTAAAATAGTTATTGAATATACAAAAATAATATATATGTTATTAACGATAAAGATAATATTTTTATTTTACATTCGACGCGATATATCTTTACAAAAATGTACTAACTGTAAGAAATATTTTGAATGTCTTTTTCCTTTATCGATCCCAATACTTTTCTTTAACTATTTTGACAACAATTGGTATGCATATAATTTTTAAAAAGTAAACTACTAATTATGTTTTACTTTACTTATTAACAATTTGCTCTTGTGTTATTAAATAAGTTTACAAACTTCTACAACATCGATTGAAAGCAATATTGAGTGTGAGAATAAATCAAATAATTACTATAAACTAACGCATAAAATGTTTACGATAAATGATTTGAAACAGTTATTTAGGTATTTTATATGACTAACGAGGTGTATAAATTATTAATTCTGATAATTCTAAGTAGATATTATTTTAAGAATCTTCCGTTAATGTTTCAGTTAAACCGATATAGTTGTAGTTTTTAATAAATTAACGATGTATACAATTATTATGAAAAATATTTATGCATGATATTAACCTTCGTACACTGTGCGATGAATCGTCGCATTGCTATTCCTTGAATCAAACTTGGTCTAAGAACGGATCTCATCTTAATGTAACACGCCGATTTTTATACCATTTGGCACACAGGTAGTACATTAACCTTACAACATGGAGTCAGACACGTGATACCGATTTCAAACTGAATTTAGTAAACATGTATATTATTCATTTTCTTTGAGTCTACATGAGATACTGTTTCGCTGGTATTAACATTTAAGTTTCAGGATAAATGTAACACTTGCCATAAGAATAAAATTCCTTTTGTATCTGGGAAAATATTAACGATACATTAATCCTTGAGTGTGAAGTCGTAAAAAAAATCGTATGTTAAGAGGTTAAAAAATATATGACACGTGCTTTTTGCAGCTGCTGAAATTCAGATCTAGGGGGTAAAAACAGCCCTCAAAGCTATGTCAAGTTCTTCTCCAAATTGTGTGTTCAAAAATCGATTTAATGTAATACACTTACATGTTACTTAATCATTATTGTATCTGTAAACTACTGGTGTCAAAACTGATTTACTAGTTTCTGTGATAAAGAATACAATTAAAAATTCAAGTTTGAGTTTCGGTCAAATTCACCCGAACAGTGCACGAAGATTAATATGCATAATCGTACAGTATTTCGTCATGTACTTAACGATGCCATTTTTCACTAGGACGTCAACGACATTCCGCCAGTGTTCACATCAGTGCCTCGTCCGAGTACTTTAGACGATGACGTTCCCATTGGCACGACGGTCATTAATCTTATAGCAACAGATTCTGATGGCACCGCCCCCGGAAATCAAGTATGTACTTTCGATCGGCGAATGATAATTTCAAGACTTGAACAACGTTTCTTATTATCCTTCTGATCGTAGGTGAGGTACGAAATCATCGGCCGTGGAATAGCCAACAAGTATTTCGTGATCGACCCAGACACGGGTGTGTTGCGAATAAGGGATGATCTGCGCAAAGAAACTGACACTGAATATCAGGTATTATTACACACATGACGTTTTCATTTTATGTTACGCATATTATAATCTGGATTATCACAGGTATTAATGAAAACATATTTCTAAAGTTTTCAATTAAGGCAAGCACTGTCGAAACAGATCCACCTATAGAAATACTCACGCGGAATTCGCGAAATAAGCGCATCTAATATCGCGTACCCAAATTGAAAGCTAATTGATATTTTTGTTTTTAAAATATATTTGTTTTGATTATAAAAATAAAGAAAAATAATATCTATATTATTATTGGACTGCGGATTTTATGCATTTATAGCCTATACTGATCAGTGAAATACAATAAAGGACAAAACTTTCATTAGGCGCAACGAGTTTCCTATTTTAATCTGAACCCAATGAGATATACTTAAGAGAAGAAAGAAATTCGTACATTTACTCTTGTGTTCATGAATTACTTTAGAAAATGTCATTTTGCATAAAAATTCGCAGTCTAATTATTACATATTTTTTTGGGGGGCAATCACGTATACATATATGCTGGATAGATAAAGTTAAACCCTGTAATTTTGCAAATTTCATATCCCCGGTTTTAGCCAATACTCCACTGAATGGTAGGCGGTATTGATTATACGCTGGCCAAGACACACAAAAATCGTTTTGTTAACAACATTGTTGGAATCGATTAAATCACTGAAGCATATCATTAATTAGATACTCCCAGTAAATATTCATGCATTCATAGAATTTTTAAATTTGCCTTCTGCAAATTTAACGTAATATTGTCACGGTTCAATAAATTTTTACACTATCAGGCTCCGCCAGTAGTGTAGTTCATTACCAACAGATTTTAGCACTTTCATCTCGAGATATTATTTGCTAGGCGGCATTAGATGCAGTTATCCTACTGATACCAAACTCTCAGGCGTATTGCGCAAAATTATACGCATATAATATTTTTTATATTCAATCCCAAGCTCTTCACAAAAGTTCCACTGGATCTTGAGTAATTAGATTACGGATTCTTACGAAAAGTAGTTTACAGAAATAGAATTTGAGTGAAATTTTATTTCTTTTATTAGTGATGTCGGTACGACAAAACTAATACAAATATTGTTTCTAAACTTTGATAAAATCTGTCATTGAATTACCTTCTAAATATTACCAATAAATATAAAAGCATAAAGTCTATAGTCTACTAATACGTAATGTACAAACAGTAAAACATCTTATGGCCAGTAAAATTAGTTTCGGTCTAAGAGGATTTAAAATAATAAAGTATCACGATACGCACAGTATTTTCCATTTTCTCCCCATTACATTTTGCTATGTTTCCCGATTGTATCGATATCTGCGAATTTCTCACAAGCGAGATAAATAATTTTCATGATTTCTCGTATATCCTATCATAATACGTATTATACGATAGTAATACATGCATTCTCCTCGCTTTGAAAATTTGCCACGCAGACCCCCTTTGAAACGATTAAATTTATTCGTACCGATGAGTTATTTTTATGCAATATTTAATTTACTTCCATCGTGACGATCTCACTGTTGCACAGGGACATTCTAATTACGTGGAAATATCGATACGAATGCGCGTTAATATTGTAGGTGGACGTACGCGCGCACGATATGGGAGAGCCACAATTGTCCTCCGTCACAACGGTGCCGATTTACGTTCGTCACGTTGCCACGGTGGCGCCGGAAATCGGTCTGGGCTTTGCGGAGAATTCTTACAACGTCGACGTACCGGAGGACGCCAGCGATAACACGCTGATCAAGATTATCACGATCATTAACAGCCATACCCACGACACGACCCCGTTGAAATGCGAGATCTATAGCGGCAACGAGAACGGATTGTTCGAGGCGAACGTCACAGAGGAACGGAATTGCGCGTTGAAGCTTAAGAGAGGAGCTTTGGATTACGAAACAACGGAATCCTATCAGATCAAGATCAAGCTCGAGTCGCTCACGGGATTGTTGAATTCTGGAAGAAACACAACAATGGTGAGTGAAGATAAAGCCTTTATATAATCCTTTGTTACTTGTTTCTCGCAGCTGTGCCTGATCGTTTGCAGAATTGATAGTGTTCGCAGAAACCTGATACATTAATTCATCTAGATTGTGCGTTTGGTTTTGTATCTCATGAATACTGTTAAGAAATAGCATACAACGCCCATAAATAAATAAAATACAATTTCAGAAATGCTATTTTAGTATGGAACATTTTTTTTATTGTTTCAATGAAAGGACAATAAAAAGGTATCAAGCAAAAAATAGAAAAAAATTGTATGAGGGAAAACAAGGACACCAACTGGTCACCTTCGTATTGTAAGATGTGTACTGTATCTGCTGTCTTGCGTATTTCGGATTATGTCTCGATATACACTCCAAAATCTTTAAATCTTTAATCTTCATTTTCTCAAAAACGAAGGCCTATGTGGCGAAAAGCCAATAGGGTTTGTCTGTCTATAGTCTATACTTCCAACAGACTTCCAGCACTGTTTCCTGGAGTGGGTCGTCTCTGGCGGTATATGACTTCCCAAGGGAACTACTTAGATGGGGATAAAGTTGATTTGTAGATAAGTTGAGAATAAAAATTTCTACGCTATCAATCTCGTTACTTTTCTGGCAGACCTCATACGTGCTGGATAAAATAAACGAAGCTGTTATCTCATAGGATTGTGATGATTGTCAAAATACAAATAACAGAACTGCCTGATGTCCCATTTTAAAACATGTTCTGTATTTTTAAAGAAGTTACTTATGAAACTGTTTATCTACAATATTTTGTTGTAATTTTACCTCAATACTTTATTTTACACCCTTTATTTTCACATACATTTAAAACATAAAATTTTTGTACATTATAGGTTATAATGTAACAAATAAAAAATAAAAAATAATTTTAATGTTACAATAAAAAAGGCTAGATATTACAAGCATTAGAGCACTATATCAGAAGCAAATTACTCACCGTTAATTCGCTTTCCTTCCTTTGTTAAAAGTACCTACAAAGAAATAGGTTTCCCGAAGCTTCATTGCACGATAATTTAGTTCGAGAAGTAAACTTCACCTGTCCCTTCGGATTACAGGTGAAGATTCAAGTTCTCGACGTGAATGACAACAAACCAGAGTTCGTCTTCCCAGAGAGCAATAACAATTTGATGAAGGGACGTTATTTCGCCGCGATTCCACGCGGAGCGCAGTTCGCCTCGACGGTGATACAAGTGAAGGCCAACGACAAGGATAACGGGAGATACGGGAAGCTTGAATACAAGATCCACGTGGGCCGAGGATCAGACTACTTCGCGATGGACAGTTCCTCCGGAATAATTCGAACAACGACGACGTTCGACAACGTGGACTCGATGGAGCTCCCGTTCAAATTCGACGTACTCGTCCGGGACAATCCCAATTCCACCGACAACTTTAACTCAATCGTCGCTCCGGTTATAGTGAATCTGATCGGCGAGGAGCATCTGATGTGGCATCGATAGGATCGCCGTGAGGAAGAATTTAACGAAGAACGGAACGATCGAAATGTATCCTCAAGATTCTGATGTCTGGTTTTATGCAATCCATCCGGACACCGAGGCAATTTTAGATAGGAATAGCACGCGAATACAGAGGTGAGTTCGACCATCAAATTTCAGCTTGTTGAAAAAAGTTATTGAAGGAACCTGCGATAATTGAAATCGCTAACTGCAGAAAGGGGACATGTCAAAATCTTCTAATTTTCAAGGAATACCTTCTGGAAATTATTTACGTCTATTGCTCACTAGATAACGTATAGGTATAACCATTTTTTGCAGTAAACGGTGTATTCAGCCTACAAAGTGGTACCCTGCCAAAAAGGGAATTACTTAGCAAAATTGACCCTTTCTGCAGTCAGCGATACAATTTTAGAAATTTTCGAACGATCATGTAACATTACAGGTAACCCCTGTATAACAAGGTTTCGCACTAACACAGTTAGAGAAATAAGAAAACTGCCGAATAACACGGTATTTCTACAATATGGTTTCGCACTGACACGATTAAAGAATTGTGTAGAATAGTGTAATTGGGTTTTTGAACCGTAACCCTGTTTTTCAACCCTAGTTTCGTGTAACACGAATTCGCATAGGAACATTTTTAGGGACCTAAACACCGTGGTATACGAGGATTAGCTGTACATATTGCCAAACTTAAAAGTGAGAACCGATAACGTAGAACTACGTTTTTTTAAATTCAAAATTAAAAAACGATTATTTGGTAGCATTGCTTCATGATTCCAGGAATTGAAAAACGATAAATATTTATTTTTTTTATAAATTACATACGTATTTAGAAACAAAATTGTTTTATTTACAGATGTGCTTCAGTTGTGTCTTAAATTATCAGTTACAAATGTATTATGGAATATTTTGTTCGGTATTGAGTACAAATTGAAGGGACGCAAAATTCTATTAAAGGAATGTTGATAATACGTTCTGCAGTTGATAATTCTTTTACATAGAAAACGAAACACCTGTTTAGAATCTTGTGTTACTTTACAGTATTTCCTCGTACTTATTTGTGAATTATAGAATGCGGTCTTCTATGCCAAATAATTACTGCTCCGTTATTCCTTTTCATATCTTTCTAATTAACTTACCACAAATGCGATGAGTAGACTTCAGATTTTATAAGTTTATAGTATTCGCAAATCTACAAAACAGTATATTAATAAATTTCTTTACAGCGTAACATAATTTTTAAAAGTTCTATTCTATTCATCTTTTACTAATTACTTCGAAAAAAAAATACAAATTGTCATAAAAATCTACAATCTAGAAAAACAATCATTTTTACCATTTTTATTAACACTTTCGCTACTGGCTGAAATTTCATTTCCCTTCTCAGGGCCGGTTTATTATTTTCCTCTCGGAAATGGCTTTGTTTTATAGAGTAATGTTTGTTTTTAGATCACTGGTCGTTGTTTCATTTGTCTTTTTGTTTGTTTGCCTTTTTTCGTCGTAACGCATATGGTGCGTCAGCAGCATTACATGAAAATATTATTCGACAATACTGCTAGTATTGTTCGGAAGTAATATGTAATTATTTTATGAATGGGGCTACTATTTAATTGATATTTATTTCATTAAGATACATAACAGTAAAAAATTAAAAAAGTATCGTACACATAAACTAGAAAAAAAGTAAAAAATCAAAAAAGTATTGTACACATAAACTTTTAAATCACTGTTTTTAACCTTAGAGGAACTATAACCTTCATGTTGGCACTAAATAACGGATCATTCGCATCATCGTCTGACTGATACAACATTTTTTCTAATTCTTCGTTCGTAATAAATTTTTCAAATATGAATTTAACACATCTTTTTGACCTTTTGGCATTTAAGTACTCATCAGCCACTACTATTTGAGCAAACCAATTATCAAAAATGAAAACAACCTCGTAGAATTATAACTGTAACACGATATTCTCCGTTACGCGAAAAAACACAACAATATTGAAGACCTACTTGATACAAACAAAAACGCACGCGGTGCGTCAGTAGCATTATTGAAACAACTGACGGAACGCAACGTATGCGTCACCTGCAGCGTAAATATTAAAATATGCAGTTACACCTGTAAAAAAAAACAAAATTTTTTAATACAATAATAAGAGAGATAAATTGGATTAAATCTCGATAAGCGAGGATGAAGTTAGTTTAAAGAACAACATTTATACATTTCATTTTTATTCATCACACGAAATATTCTCACATCTGACTAATAAAACTATTAATTCTCTTTGGATTTCAAGAGTTACTAGTTCAAGAAAAACTATTAATTCTCTTTGAATGTCACTAATTAAGCTTAAATTTGGAAAGGATTACGGAGGTAAGAATATTATCAAGTCATCGTAAAGTACCGCGGTAACCGTCAAACGCTACGTAATCCTCATTCTTACTAATCAGTGCGGCTCCATCGAGAAGTACGATTGTGATTTGTACCGTTTTCACATGTACGATTACACGAGACTGATTTTAACGTTTTATTCGGTTTCAGATCGATTATAGAAAAAGCAGTGATGTCGAATATCACTTACGATGTATCTGTTGTGGTTCGAGCGAACGCGATCGGCATCCACGCTCCTGTAATGCCACCTGAGCCTGTGCGCACGCAAACTGCCATTGCTTTTAGCGGCGAAGTGTTCCCTTATGCATTGATAATCATCGCCTGCGTTATATTGATTCTGGGTATTGCCGGCATTATCTACATCTGCGTCTCTTGGTCCAGGTGAACTATCAATCTAATTTACATCGCTCGTTTGATTTCGTTAGATTAGAAAATAATTTTACTTATCACCAAATTACTTTCTTCTGCATTTTTATATGAATTGATCACCGCATTCTTTTTACAAGTTGATACTAAATTACAGATCTTCATGCAATGTTAGTGTTCGTTGGTAATGCATAAATGTAACTGTTAGGTTGATATTTAGGGGTTCTTTAAAGGATTTTATTTAAGCTAAAAATACTTTATAACTTTTGTTGAATTTTTGTTAAAGGTGTTGTTTCACTGCATTTTATACATTATAAATGCAAGAAATCCACATTCTGTTTATTAAAGAATTCTGTATTTAGAGTAAATGTACACAAAACTTAATTGTTTGAAAATTAATGAAGTAATTTCTCGTGACTCGTAAGCAGTATGTTAATATTTATGTATATATATTGTGCGTACGAAATTGTTCAAACGAAATAATTTACACCTTTCTATGTCAAGTTACATAAACGTCTAATGCATATACATACGTATAACTCTCTAATGGTAAGCTCGTGGTTGAATCCGACCCAATGCATAGTACTTCTTGCATTATCCCCACTCTATTTTTTATTATTTTTTTACTATTCTCGTTTTAGACTTTTTTTATTATTTAGTAAATTATTATGTTATATAACTCAACTATTATTCCTTATTATATAAACAAATAAAAATATAAGTTTAAGATAATAACTTCTTTTTATACGTCTGAAAATAACAAAAAAGAGCTTGGGTCGAAATCGACCCCACCTTGCCAAGTACGACTTTAAAACCCACCTTATCATTCGAGGGTTAACTTATATTAAGTTCATTAACTTAAATTCAACGATTACTTTGATCTGGTGAACAGGTACTATTTTCTGGGTGTGAAGTGATTTTTTTTTCTGTGAGACATATCAACAAAACGTATTTACAAGTTCATTACATTCCATGAAACTTGTGAACAAAGTATACTACTTCGACTGGAAACATTTCATGTCTTTTACTCAATTAATTAAATTTTGTTCCGTCAAGAAGAAAAAACTTTAAAAACAAAATTCATTTAGAAGCAGATTGAAAGGTTCTTTGAGCTAAAGCAATCGAAGTTGTGTATAATTGGTACAATAAAATTAATTGAAAAACGGAAAGAAATTGTAAAAAAAAAGTTGTAAATAAGGATGTCATATAAATTGACAAATATAGATTCAAACTCTGTCCTTAAAAACGCTACGAACTTTCCGAATAGACCAGTAAAAGATAAAGCAGAAGTAATGATAACGATAATGTAATTACAATACGTGGCAGGCAATTTTGGCGTCGACTATAGTGCACGACAAACAGTGCCAAAAACAGAAGAAAAACGTAAAAATACGCATATAATTCCATGTTGGAGCCACTATACAGAGTAAAATTACAATTTGCACTGCTATGTCTTTGGAACAGAAACACAAATAACTTCCAAAACTCTCCGCGTGATACTTTATTTCGGTTACAACTGCCGCGACAACAAAACTATTAGCCTTAGTATCGTGTGAAAGAAGTGTTCTCTAGTATTAACATGAATATTTATTCGTGCGGTAGGGCATGCAAATTCGTCGTTCTCGTTATTACTTCCATTAGTATTAATTCACGCTTTCCGGCTTAGTTGCCTCTGAGAACATTCAGCACGATCGTGATGCGTCAACACTTTCTGCCTGTCGGAACTGTTTACTTGATTTTCTGCGGGGCTTCGAAACTCGCACATTTTTTATTCAAATTCAAATATGTAAAATGCACGGACTTCCGTTTGTACAGATACAAGGCGTACAAGGAACGAATGCAGCGTATGTACGTGGTGCCTCGTTACGATCCTGTGTACGTCGAGCCCAATTTGAAGGAATATGAGACACAGGTGCTTCAGATGAGCGTCCCCGTAGATGACAACGACAGCTATAACGATCTCCAGCTTGATTTCAGCAATAAGAACCACGCGTTTAGCTTGGATAACGTCAGTTATATTACCAAAGATCATGGAGAAAGCACAGGTATTTATAATATTCTGTTATAATAACCCTTTATCAGACTATTTATTTTTAAGCGATTGTGTCTATACATATAGACTTCACGATTTTATCGCAACTTTGTGGGAGTAGTTGTTTCATGGAAAACTAAAATATGTATTGCAATTTGTATTGAATTAGTGACAAAAGAAAATTACTTTTCTCTTTACAAGGTAAATTAGAGAAGTTACGGTTTAGAAAAAGAAGGTTAAAAAAGGTGCATTCGTTAAATGACAATGAAAATTAGAAACAAAAGAAATTTTGAAACCTGAAAACTAAGAGTTATTTAATATTCTCAACGTTTAAATTAATACTGCGATCGTCGCTTTCATATAATACATACGTTTATTTAAACGTTTATGGGAATATTCTTTCGATGCTGCACAACTACACGGAAATTGTAGGGCATTCGTTTTTAAATCATTTCACATCAAATGAAATTGTACGAACATTAGTAACGTATAATCTATTTGTAACAAAAAATAACTCAAACGTCATATGATAATATACGAATTCATTGAAAAAAGAATAGTAATTTTTTATCGTGTCTCTTCAGTTCTTCAAATCGTTGCAAATATATATTTTTATGTTTTAAGCACTTGTCCAAGTGATCTGATCGGAATTATTCAAGCATTATTGCAGAATCGCAAAATTGCAAAAAAATATTGTTTGCACACCGTAGCACTTGACGAACATCAAAGAAAATTACAGTTTGGCAGACTCCTATTTAAGGGTAAATTTTACCCTCTACATAACCATTTTGCTAAAATTGATTTAAAGAACCAAAAACTAGAAAGTTCAAACTTTAAAATGGTTTTTATTTCATCAACTTTGGATGAATAGTAACAAAGTTTAAGTTTGAGTAAATTTTTAAATAGTTTTGTGTCAAAATTTAAAATAGCAGTATGATTTATAATAATGTGTATTAAAATATATCTTATCTTTATATACACATTCTTCTTTACAAATAGGTTATTTTAAAAAATTGTTCTAGAGTCATATGTTCTTTAAAATAGTATGCAACTTCTGTATATATTTTTTCGAACTTAAAAAGTTACATCAAATAAGTAAGACAATATCATCACATAATATACATTTGTTTAAATCTTTGCTATTAACGCGTTGACTTGAACACTCATTACTATCATTATTCACCTACCACTAATTATATTTATAAAATATTAAATGTTCCTGTCCAAAAATTCAATGTTTCTTCGTACAGTTTAGTGACGCCTGTAATCGATGATCATTATGGCTGTAAACGTGTCAGCTTACGCGATTCACCCCATATAGAATGGAAAAAAAAAACACCAGCGAAACTCTGGCAACAATAGAGTATTCATAACAAAGTCAATTCGTAGGATGACAGCTTACTCTTTTAACCTCTAGAAGCATTATCTCCAATTTCAAAAAATGAAACATCCACTTCGACCGTAATAGGTACGATCCTCCCTTGTTCCTCACTGGTAAAGCAACCATCCAAAGCTGCTGTCAATTACAAAAATTGATGTTCGCGAAACTTCAAAAACTCTTGAAATTTCATCTCGCTGAGAAATTTCGTACGACCAACAGAAAGGTACCCCCCCCCCAAACCCCCGCGAAAGCAAATAATCAGCGGAAACAACAGAAAGATTCACAGCCGTATTTATCATCTGTTAAGGTCAACAAAGTCCGGTGAGTTCCGAGGCGGCGACCACGGCGCGTGCTTCGAGCATAGTTGGCACACACGGCGACACGAACATCCATTCCCTGCGACGTTCCACTCTGGGCTCCATCGAACGACAACGTGACGTTCAGAGAAAGGAAGGATTATTCTCATCTTGGATTCACGTACCTGGGTGAACAGAGTCCGGTGGAAACTACCACGGAATTGTAAACAAGACCACGCTGTGCTGTGGATACGACGTTTGTGTTTTGATGCTCAATTCTAATCTCTCGGCCGGCTCCTCGGGTTAAGCTGTGTTGTAAACAAAGGACCTTTAACGGGCTCGTAATATGATCCTTTCGTGGAATCGACTGTATTGGAAATTGTTGATAAACCGTATAAATTATGGAATCGGAAAGGAATGTTATCAATTGAGTGCGATACCAAAAAACAGTTCAAGTGGTAGCACAGCACTGAACGAATCAGTGAACGCTTCTTCCGTCTTGGATCAGTGTTAGGGGAGGTCATACATTGTCTATTTTCTTCGCGTAGTTGACACGAGGAAACCACAGGCTAAATACACCTGTGTGGATCGAAAGTGATGAATTACTAGGCCAGGACTACATAGATATGGTCAGGCCAGGATGCTTATGAAGATTTTAATTTTTATATTTTTTGTTGTCTTCGTAAAAGAATTAAGTGAAAATATTACGTAAAAGTTGAGTCAAATTTTCATGGTTATAGCGAACCTGAGCATGTTCACAATTCGATCATTTTTATTTTTTTTTTGTTTTATTGGAAAATTTTCGTTAAATCGTTTCTAATACATTTCGAATAGTATAATGAAGAATATAACATTTTTTATAGTCGTGAACGGATGACTCATCTTGCACACTTACTTTGTTACTTCTTTCTCCCATTGCCAATATACCTCGATCGTTTTTCTTGTTGAATAGTGACTGTATAATCGATTTATTCGATTACTTTTGTTCTCACTCACAATCAGCTAGACTTGATCTGCGTAACATCACTCGGAACAAATTAAATGAACTGAGTGACTAATATCATTGATTAATTCACTATTGTTCGACAAATTCGGTATTCAATTGTATGGAAATCAAGAATTGATTTTTCAAGACTTCATGAGATGAAGACTTTATCAAGCAAATAGTCGGGGAGATATCTTTTAATTTAAACTATTTTCTACACTTTTTAAAAGAAAATGGTGGATTATTCAATGGTACATCTAATGTAGAGTTAATCACAGAAGTATCCGACTACCCCCATATACGCGAAGTACATTTTACATATTTACTCAATGTTGAAGTTAGGAATACTGATTATACATATGTAATATATGGTTAATACACTTTAGATTATAATGCATTCAATTGAGAAATCACGCACAGTTTACTGAAAAAATCTTATTACCATTAATGGAAGTAGTAAAAGAACAGGCACAAAATTATCCACCCAAAGTGGATATTTACTTTAAACAACTTGAGTTGCGATAAATTAATAGAGACAACAATACCTTTTAAAATCAACTGTGCATGAAATGAAAGCGATTTAATCTAAATTATGTTAATCAAAATGAATAACTAACACAAATTATAATTGTTAATGTTGACTTTAACATTAATGAAATCCTTGAAGCATGAGCGGCTGCTTCCGTGGCTATACCTGTATACATACTACTGAAAAGAATTAGGGAATCGTTAAACCAAGTTTCACCAAACGAAAGAGACGAAAGAAGTACTATAGATTTGATGAATTAATATGTTTTCTGTATAATACTAACATTATAAACAACCTAGTTATATTTTGTATAAACACCGTTCTGAGACTATACCTACGAGCAGACTGACGACATTACATGATTCTCTAATTATTTTAAGCAGTGTTGAAACAAATTCAATTAAGGAGTTAGCCCACTTTGGAGCCTAAAAATGGAAGCTATTTTTGTGCAATTTTTTTGCGAAAATGATGAAGTAAATAGGAAATATAGTAAAACACATTTATTGCACACATCTTCAGGTACGCAAAACAATTTTTTTTAAACAAAATGGTTACACTGGAGCTGATCCACGTTCGACTGTTTTTAAATGACAACCTAATCGGTGTGCAGGATAACTTGAAAACGGTTTAACCTAGAATAAAAAGCGAAACATTTTTATGTTATACATGAAATTTACTAAAAAATTACGTAGGGATTTTTAGAAATATGATGTGCAAATGGTAAATATTCGAAGTACGGTTTTTAACCGAAACATTTTTCACAAAAATATCTACAGCAAAGAAACGTTTTGACATATCGCAAAATTCCTACATATTTCTTTAGTAAATTTCATTGTAGAACATAAAATTCTAGGTTAAACCGTTTTCCAGTTATTTTACACGCCAATTAGGTACTCGTTTAAAAACAGCCAACGTGGCTAAGCCCCAACAACCCAATTTTATTCTATAAAAACAAAACATTTTGCACGTACCGGAAGATATGTACAGTAAATGTCTTATAACAGATTTCTCGTTCACTTCACCATTTCCCCATAAACAATTGCGAAAGAATAGCTTTTTTTTGTAATCCAAAGCGGTCTAACCCCTTAATTGATTACTTACCGGCGGCGTCCTACTACGCGGTACATACAATAATCCGTGAACCGTTGTATCCCTTCGAAACTTCGTCAAGGATTACCAAGCCGCACGCGTGAGACGGAACTGTGAGCAGATATACCAATACATCTCCAAGCGTGTACAAGATTCGTTCCGAGCGACGTACTACGATTCGTAGTCTACGAATTGAATTATCCCGACGGAATATAAAGCCGCGTCGAAAACGAGGCCGCAGTTATTCGAGTTCCAAAACAAAAGCGTTGCGCTGTTCGTCGCGCTCGGGAATCTTTTCGAAGGGGATTCTGAATGGAACAACGGGAACCGTGTTTCGTAATTACGAAAATTCGAATTGAAAATGGGATGGAAAGCATGAACTTTCCTGTCACGGACCGAACAACGAAAGATTGCCATCGATTCAACGATACAACGAATAGGCTGAACAATGTTCTTCGCCTGGATGCTAAACTGCTAGAGAATGCAAGATTATTTATATCGTGGCGGCGAGTATAAGTTAATTGAAATGTAATTGTTAGGAACTCGATCGTGCGATTTTTATACGAATTTTTTTAGCGCGTAACCGTTTATCTCGCGCAATCATCATTTTGCCACGTGATTGATCGTGCGAAGGTGTTCGAGAATATTTTCGAGGAGGAATCATAGAACCTATGAGTCAACGTACCCGTCCAATCTAGCTGTAAGGGTTGATAGAATAGTAGATTTTTAAGGGGTGTGTTTCTGCGAGTGTGTTGTATGCGTGTGTATCATGTAAATGTCATCGGCCCGTGAACTTATTATATGTATATGTACGAGAAACCTACGTAAAACTGTTGTATAATATTATCTTTCTATTTATAACTGTGCGGTTGCTCATATTATTTTATTATTATTGTTACGAAAGTGTATCGGTACAGAACCTTCCGTGAACAATACACGTATTATTCTTCTGCGTCCTCTCGTTCGAGCGTAGTATTTACTACTTAAAATAATTCTTTCGACTCGAGAAATTCGAATACGTCAACAGAAAAAAAAATGTGATTTAACGGACTGTGCTCTAAGGCGATCGTTCGTGGTGTTAATTGATCGATTAATCGAATGGTATGGTGTGTTAACGCGTATCGTTTGAACGAAACGCGTTTCAGGTGTCAAAGTAGTATAGATAGATAAAATTTAATCGGCTGTTCGAAATCAGCAGAGTTGACTTCGAGATCTTCACAAACGCACCGATTTAAAAGATCCTACGAATACAGTGGTGGTAAAAAGAAAATTTAAAATGTGATCGAGAAAATAAAACAAGCTGTAATTTATAGTGGTTATGTAAAACGATGGGATTAATCTGTCCAGGAATAATAGTAGTAATAGACTAGACTTATTTACAAGATCTTGTTATTTTAATTTTTATGAGTATGTCTTTCAAACCAGTAGTCCCTGCACATACTAATTCGGTACATATTATGAATGTAATTAAAATACTTGGGATTTTGCAATGTTATTTAAACCAATAATAACTAATACTATTTTTGTCTCTATCGAGCATTTACCAAATGAACAAATATTTGCGACGGGGAATAAAATTCAACTAGGTAAATTACTTATAAGAACATAATTAATTATAATTTATAAATTGTTTCGACCACCACTGTATCTTGTTTTCCTTCGAACTAAATGTCACATGTAATTACTGTCTCGCTTCTTGTTAAATTTCAAAGAAAGTTGCGTTAGACATTTCACAACAATTATTCTCTATGAAAATGATAATGATACGTTATGTACACCCTAATGTTATCAATTAAAAGAGTATTATCCGATGTAAGATCCAGAACTCATTAAGAATTTTCTCTTATATATCCTTTTCAATTGTATTTTTTTATACAAGTGCAATACACCGTGAGCAAAGGGCTATAAGTGCGAAATAAGCTCCAGTTGCGCATAAAATTGATCCAAGATTACAGTGCGTGTACAGTTATTCTTCACTATAATCGGATCAAAATATATTGTCCACCTAGGATCATTTCCTCATCAATGGTTTACTGTATAAAAGTCTTTAAAAAAGTATATTTATTATACTTGTACTTTTTTTATAGCAATTGAATGTCTGTGCATGTATATAAAGAAATAATAAATATTAGGTATATGCAAAAGTAATGGGCGCTTTTTCACTAATATTCTTTTATGAATTTATTATTTGTACAGCAACGATTTCTTGAAATATTTACCCTCCATTTCTATCAATTTTTTATATCTACAGCAACAATTTCTTGAAATATTTACCCTCCTTTTCTATCAGTTTTCGTCACTTAAATGCGACCGGGTTGTTACTATTGCGTTGTGCCTAATATATTGTATTTAAAAAGAGTGGGAAAATGATTACTTAATGACGTCGAAACAATAAGTCCAGGACATTGTACTTAACGCGATCAATCGAATGTGTGCTTGCACAATCTTTCATGCGTAAGAAACCTCTTTGCATTCGTCATTAGCGTACGTTACGTTAATGAAGAAAAGATATTAAAAAAGTAAAGTTTTCAGAAAATTTATGTTAAAACTTTTGTCGTATGGCGAGTGTTGATCGTATGTATATTTACAAGAGTCTGGTATTCATTAACTGTAATGTAGGTATGTGTCCTACATACGCCGCCAGTCCGTTCACTAGAGTGTCAATACTTTTTATTTGTAGTTGTGCATTGTTTAAGATAAACGAGATACGAATTCTGTAAAAATTGTTAATATCTAATAAATCTATTATATTTACATAATGACGTGATTCTTATTAATTGAGCATCTCTCGAATCTTAAGTTGAGTTGTTTACATATTATAAAACTGGTGTAACTCCATTTTTAGGAAAAAATTGAGATAACACTTTCTTCGGTTACGATTTGATGTAAACTTTTTATTTATAAGCAATTTACAAAACGAATACACAATCATTTATTATGAAGGAGGTGTAAGCACATTTTCCACAAAGTCCCAGTTAGACATCAACTAAACTACATAGCAAAAGAAGAACAGAATGCAATTCTAAACTTCTTATAATAAACATAAACATATTATATACATTCATACTCATCTTACAATAAACGCAATCTAAAATAACTAGAAAATAGAATAAACAAACAATAATAAATAACAATTCAATACTTATGGAAGTAGTGTAACTCGATTTATGATTCATAAAAACATTTCTTCTTGGTGATTCTTATAAATATCGTTACCTATATAATGAATTCACATAAACTTAAGCTCCTAAAAACATGGACGAGACTTATTAACATTTATCAATATTTATGAATCGATTTAAATTCAAACCTCATAAATATTTCGTGACAGGAAAGAATGGACTTACACCATTTTCAATATAAACGGTTCAATTAAAAGATTTTTCGAGTTTTAATATCTAAAGAACTTCATCTTCTTACATGAAATTGTAAAGTTTCATAAATATTTTATTATAAAAAAATTTACAAATTAACAAAAACTGTCTCATATTATTTTAACAGAAATGGTGCAACATTCTAGTAGTTAAAATTCAAAACGGTTCGAAAACTTGATGTTTGGATTTTGACATCAACCTTTTAATATGTTTGACCTTGTACATCTACAAAGCAAAACAAATCATTCAATTCATTCTTTAATAGACATCAATCCACACTACAAAATGCAATTTTTATATAAAATGTCGTTCCCAGGAAAATTGAATTTGACGAATCAATATGGAATCCACGTGCACGTGACTAATAGATTACGTCATACGTTGCTACTGCACTCGTAAATAAGGTTAATACAGAGACAGCACAACTGACAGTACTGTCACGATAACGAAATTCTGAAAAATTTACTATTTTCGGGAATAACTTCGATTGAAAGAAACAAAAAAAGTTCCTTAACATTTTTCGAACAATACTAGAGAAAAAATGTAATTATAATGTGAAGCAAATATTTTCTGATCAGATGGTTATTTCCATCCATTAAATGCATAAACTAGCTTCATAAAATACAGGTAAAGTTAATGTCCCTATTTCTAATCATGTAAAAGTTCTGCTATCGCAGATATTGATATTTATTATTTATTTATGCGACAATCGACGAAAAAAACTTATTAGATATAAAATGTAAACCTCCCTTTATAATTAAATGTAAATAAAAGTATTTTTCAATACATTTTAACTTAACAATAGTTAATTTAACACAAAGTATAAAATGTTCCTATTTCTGCTCAGTGAAATGAAAATGAGCTATACTTTGATGAACAATATTAAAGATTACGTAAGTTTTCTTTATACACAAAAGTGTCTTAACGTTCGACTTAATTTTAATCTCGTCTCTTTAGAAATATTCTTAGGTTTGCGAAATGTGCAAAGAAATTATTATTGATCTAGGTGTTTCAACTTCCCTGTCATTATTTCGAATATATAGCTAAACTGGGGACCGTAACAGGGATCAAGGATAGGCGATTAAAAATATATAATGTTATTTTAAGAAATCAGAATGAGTTTCACATGCTCATCATGACTCACCTAAGAAACATATAATTTGACCAATTGCTATAAACTTCGATATCAAATAACCTCCAATAAATAGAATTTCCGAATTGACGTAGTTCTTCAAACATTCGTCTGTAATAAATTTATCTTAACACCTGGTACATGAATAAGTACAACAATCTCACATAGAAGAAAAACTACATGATGCTGACTTACGCAACAGATGGTCCGCCATACATGGAGCAACAGTGTGCACAGAAGTGTAAGTGTAAAGGTTTAATTTAACATTTCTGATCATTTTAACATAAGAAGTAGATTCTCGATTTTATATGCATAAAACACAGTAAAACGAGACTTAAGAAATAATAATTCTTAGAATCTTTAACAAGGAAAACAAACATCTACATGGTGCTCATCGTAACGGTTGCCATGATTCTTCGGACAATAATCCGATAAAAAATGTTATGATCAAAAGTTAGTCGGTAATCAATCGGAAACGATCTACGATATTGAAATTTGCTAAAAAGTTTTATCTGCAATAAAAACTGAAGATTATGTTCGATTTTTTTAACAGCACCGCATAATTTTTTCTATTCGGTATTGTTGATGGCATCGAGATAAATTTAGCGATGTCATACAAAGTTGTTTTTTTTTCTAATAATTTCCCCAGAAAATTATTCTTAAACGTAATAACATCCTTTATTAACGCCAACGTAATTCAGTGAATGTAAACAGTTAACAGACTTGTCATGTACATATTCAACCTCTTGTTCATAGCTAACAGGTATTAAAACTGTATGTCGCCTTCATGCACGTTCATGCTAAACTTACACGCGTTCATAAATTATCTCATTACATTTAAGAATGAATTTGTTTCTATGCCACCTACAATATCGGACAGAAAAAATCGATTTTTATTTTCTCTGGTTTTTTGTAGGCAAAAGTGTAGGTAGTCTTTGCAATGAAATCAACCCTAATATCCTAGAATAATTATTGGCTTCACAATTCACAATTAAATTCATGTATTAACAGTGAAAGTAGACAATTATCTGTTATATTAATAAAAATTACCTAAACCAGACCTAACGCTAATATACTAGAATAATCACTGGCTTCACAATTCACAATTAAAATCATGTATTAACAGTGAAAGTAGACAATTATCTGTTACATTAATAAAAATTATAAAACATCTTTAAAAAATGAAGAAATCGACTATTTTTCTTTTAAAGGTATAGAAGATGTGTCTACTTTCACCATTTTATTCTTCAGTGCCTGTTCAAGTGTGAGAGCAACGTTAAGACGAACACCCTGTACAGAATTTTCATCTTGAAGTAACGGTCTAGAAAACCCAAAATTTCCATAAACATCCTCAGTTTAAGATTCCAACGGCGCCGTTTTTCCAACGTGCCCGGTCACTAACTCTGATCTAAACGGCTAACGATCTTTCCCTCGGTCAAACGTGGCACATACGAGTGAGGTAAGACCCACTTGCACGTATGGTCCCAACTCGAACAACAGTACCGTCCGATCCCCCGTCGAACTATCCACCTAATTAGCACTTGCCACGCGTGGTAACTCAACCCGGTGTAAATGCTGGCCAATCGGTCACTGGTTAGACAGTGGACGTTCGCCATCGACGGGACATAAGCTGATCAGAGTGAAGAGATGTCTCTCGGTAACGAGCGGGAATCGACTACGAGAAGGACAAGAGAGCGTCGGCGCCGTCACTCTGTGACGCAGCCGCATCTCGATCCCCAGCCGCCAAAGGACGTAAGAGCGGGTTCGGCGAGCGGAGAAGGGGGACGGAGAGAGCGTGCCGCTCCCGAATCAGATGCCGTCGAAACTGGCCAGCATTTACCCTCGGTAGTGCCGTCGCGTTCATACACACCAGGATATCCTTTCCTGACGTTTCAGTGTGAAATCCGTTGGTGGAAGAGCAACGGAAACCACGGCCAGTTGATACAACGACACGTGTGCGATCGGTACGGATCGATCCCTTTTTCCAACGACGAGCGTACTTACCCCTTGTGTGGAACGACTGTACATACGATCTAGTGGGTCTGTTTGAATCCAGTGGACCATCAGAGATTTCCACGGGTTTCAATTAAACGAAGGACTCGACAGGGAGCTGAAGAAAGACTGAACAATGATGAATCATGGACCACCTGTGAATGTATTTAGATAAATAATCGATCGTCGATCAAGGATACAGTTTAACAGAAATTCTTCAATCTCCGTACACTTTTAATACTGGTGGATCTTTTTTGCCCTAGTTTTCTTCTGT
Organism: Dufourea novaeangliae; assembly: GCF_001272555.1. NCBI lineage: Eukaryota > Metazoa > Arthropoda > Insecta > Hymenoptera > Halictidae > Dufourea > Dufourea novaeangliae. The sequence goes on along the minus strand of NW_015374075.1, from coordinate 3,055,533 downwards.
TCTTTCTTTTCGAGTGCTGAGTGAATTTGCGTGAGCCACTACGAGGGGAAACTGTCGGAGTTCGTTAACCGTGAACGTTACTGGTAATATGGCAAGTAATGTGAACATAAGTAGTTATTAATATTTACGCAGAAACCCTGTTCAGTTGGACCTTCCCTACCGCGTATCGTAGATTCGAGTATTAGATAGACTGTGGATCCGTATGCAAATTCAAATTTTTATGGATTAATTTATTTAACTCAAGTTATATCTGGGACTTGTTTTCCTTTAATATCGATTTTGTTTATTCTAAAGTAAAATGAAATTAATGTCAATCTTAACGCAAATTGTTACTATTATCGTGTTCTTTGCCTTCATATTTGCGATAAATGCATAAAATCCGCAGTCTGATAATAAATTTCTGCGCGCAAACTGCCGTTTAAAAGTGTTACTCGATGTACGTTGCTTTAATTGTAAACTGTGATGTTGGTTAATGCTTGAATGATTCTTTCGCGACGTTGTGTATAATAGTTGGGATATCAGGAATACACGTAACTCGAATCAATTTGCATGCAGTTGTTCGAATTAATTAATTAGGCGTGTTTGTCGTTAATTTAACTGTGGACATCCCGTTTCCCGTGATATAAGTAGCGGTAGTCATGCAGCCAGTACATCCGTGTTACTCGAAGGAATCGCGTTAAAGCCTTTTGGATGGCGAAGAATAATAAAGATGTTTTAAGGTTATTAATAATATTAACTTATACCACCGAATCTACATCACGATGCTCGCACGAGTATTAGTAGCGTCGTTCCATATCCGCTACGTAGTAATTTCTGAGCCCCTTTGTGGCCGGGTATTGTCCGCCTTCGAGTTATAATTGCATCCCTTGAGCGAAACGGGGAATTTTAAAGCCCTCTTTCTTTATCCAACTCACTTCAAACGACGACTGAACTTAAACGTGTCAATCCGTCCTTTGCTCTCCGTGGAATACAAACTCCCCTCAGCGTAATTAGTAGTTTTTAATAGTCGTTAGTTACTCTACCATATTTTGTACGATACTCTTATTAAAACGAGAAAGAATTTCGATTATTAGTGACGCAACACGTTAAGATAATCGAACGATCGTATTTTGATGCAAAGACAAGAATTTATAATACTGAACCTTGGTAGAAAGTACTTTTTCTTATTTTAAATATGAGATCGATTTTTAATTCTATTTTTTATCATAGACATTTGTAAATTAATTTGAAACCGGTAGTTTACATATAGTAGAAGCAAGCAGTGAGTAAATATATTTATTTAATTCGATTTTGACCTAGACCCATTATAATGCAAGGAGTAATTCTGGAGTTTATCGAACAACGCATAGGGTTTAATCAACTGGGTTAAGATGATAGCTGCCAAAATTATTTGCTTTCGTATTTAAAAATGTAATATATTGGTATATTTGCATTAGAAAAATGAAATAACAGAATTGACGATATTACAAGAAAATAATAGCGAAATAAAAAATATTGTTATGTATTTACCAAATATAGTGATGTGAAACGTGAGAGTACTATGTAATACAACGTTGTATTGAATCATTATTAATATTCTGAATATAAACTTCATTCGATCACTGCTTAATTTTCTTACTTTGAATTTTAATATTTCCTCTAAATAAAGATGATTATATCTTGCATCATTAATCAAACTAATAATATTTAAAATACATATAAAAGAATATTCATAATATTCGTTCTGTTTGATCGATCAAATATTGTTTGCCAAGGATAATACACCTGTTTGGTTCAATAATAAGTTCGATTACATTTCGTATGCGTTTGGAGTAATGTTACCTGAAATACATATTTATACTAATTGCGATCCATAAGTATGTCATGTTAAAGAGGATCTACGAGAATTTCGTATGCATCATAAAACGGTTCTTATTCGAGTTAGTACAAGTGAAGTCGTTCTAAAGATGATTACGTATGTAATACTACTTTATTTCTGATGAAACAAAAGTCTGGATAAAATGAGAAAGTAAAATTTATGATACACGCGGTGCTTCTTATCACGTAGGACGCACTTCCGTGGTAAACTGGGGATACGAAAACAATGATAGAAGTTCATCTGCCCTATTTGACAGAGATGGGCAAATTCATTATCTGGCTGAAGAGTTTATCTGGATAATCGAATCGCATAACGAATAAAAAATTAAAAAAAAGTACTTCCCCATTTGTATCGATTGAACATGGAAATTCTAATTTTTATAATAAAATTATACTTCTTATTGAATGAGTAGACACTTGGCAAACAATTATTTAATCTGATTGCCTGTTCAAAGGTTAGGATGACACTCTTAGATACTGCTGCTGTTACTATGTATTATTTCACTATGTTTCATATAATACAGTAATTGTGCCCACATCTACTATTTGAGTTTGCTCCCAAGTTACAGCCAGTTTTGTATTCAAATAATGTTCTCACCTTCATCGGAAGTGTTCGAAATGGTTACCTTCGAGCTGAATGCAAACCTGCAGCCATTGTATCGTAGATGCACACGTGTTGCTGTGCATACAGGGTGTCCTACCTAACCCCGAACTCCTAAATGTCTTCTTCATTTTTAATGATACGAGGAATGCTTCAAATACAATTTGAGTGGTTTCAGAAGGGTAGTATCGTACATGGAACATTTCTTTTACGACCATTTTTTTCGAATTCTTTTTAGGTCACAGGTATTGTTTTGGTAGACAGTGTGTACTTTCCATTACATAGGTGGACTTGTTTGGATCTATGATGTATGTTTTGTCAGTGTATACTCTTCTGAAGCCATTCGAACTGTGTTTGAAATATTTCTCATATTAAAAATAAAGAAAATATTTAAGTGTTCGGTTCTAGGTGTGACACCCTATATATCAAATAGTTTCAATACTGATTCGTTATAACTTGTAACGCATAACAAATGAATGCATTATCAAGTGCTGTTACCAAGACAACGGACTGGATCAACTCGTAGTACGAATGTCAATTATCAAAACGGCTGGTTATTCCAAATATCGATTATCGGAACACTGGATGAGTCACGAATATTTTCCAAAAGAATTAGCCTAAAGGAAGCACGGGGAGCATACTATCCGTTACTCTTGAACGAGTTTAAAATAAATTATACAACGCTTTAATTGATAACACAATATACTGGATTTGAAATACACAAAGGTAATCCAATATATAAAATTGTCAACGAAGATGATATTGTTTCATTTTATTTTTGTTAAAGGATGCAATGACAAGGCTAAAGAAATGATCGTAGTACATATTTATTTATGTTATTATCTATATTACATGCAATAAATATCCATCTTTCAAAATTTCTTTATTTCCAATTTTTTGTGGTATTTATTAGACTTTGATTTTTCTGGATCGATTATCCAAGAAACCACTTATTCGAACGGATTTGTCTCCCTTTTAGTTCGTATAATTGGCATATTACTGTAGCCAACAAAGTGGAGAGATATGAAAGAGTTGTGTGTAGCACTGTATACAGAAAGTTTTGCAAAATCAGCTGTATTAGATAGGCCAGTTTATCATTAAGAATAATTTGAGTACAAAAATTTCTATAACTCAGGACCAACGTCAAATGGGACACATGTTTATATGAACTTTTTTCATTGTTTCTGTATCTACCGTCCACTATTAAAATGGATTCCACACACTAAAAGACACCCTGAATATAGTGCCAATGTAATCATTAAACTTACTGGTTAAAATTGTATTATTTTACTTTGTTTCTATTTTGTTTTCTCCAATTCTTTGACCCATTTACTGAGACATATTTTTCTTAAATTGACTGCTTTAAACGTGTAGTGATCATTCTACCCTTGATATTATCTAAAGATTATTTTTAAAGTAACATTATTTTTAATGAATAACAATTACTCAAAATAAAATTGTTATAAATGTATTGTTGTTCCTCATTCAGTTTGCGAGTTTCATCTAGCCTTCTCTGACCAATAAATTTTTGAGATAATTAAGCGTTGGATTATGGGATGTATGGACAAATTGTATCAGTTATCTCTTCTTGTTTATTTAAAACAGATTAACTTTCTTAGTTTTTAACATTCTACGAATAAAATATAATCAATTTTTAAACGGTAAATTAAATTTGTAGTAAAATTAAAATTAAAATTAATTTGTTGTTACACATGTAACAACTGCACAGCCTTCTTTTACATAATTCAAATTAATAAATATAAGTACCGAAAAATAGTAAAACAATATACATTAAATTATTTCGAAACATTATATTACATTATTTCTTACTTTATCACTTTTCAATGAAGCAAATGAAACATTCTGAACAACATTGTAAACAACATTAATATTTATAAAAACGTTCACAGAGATAGAATTTGTTGTATGCTTTAAATTAGATACATATAGTATTCCTTGTAAATACCTGACTTAAGAAATCGAAATTTTCTTTTTGTGTTCCTAGACTTTTGCAGTTCAAATACGTTTCACGTTAGTATTTGAAAAAAATAGTTTATATCGAAGCAGTGTAACCGTTGTGCACTCTCCACTAAACTATTGCGTCACTAGTCTTTGAAGTAATTTGGGTCTGAAATCAACTTAACGAAATATATTTTCCTATTGTTACCCACAGGTGTGAAATTAATTTCGAAATTTCTATAGTAAATAAATATGATTAAGAATCAAACATTGGATTCGTGTCAAATTGATCCGGTACAATTCACGAGGATTAGTATTAAGTTATATTTATGTCTTTGCATTTAAGTGTCATTATCTCGTTCTTTGATTTCTAAAATACGTACGTCCTAATACAGGAGGCTCCCTTTTAAAGTTAAATTTTTTTTATATTTTCTTAAGTAAATTGAAATTATATAGAATTTGTCTGGTGTTATTTCATGACAGCGACATCAAAACATATTTCTACTGTCTCGCATGCTCTAAGTAATTATTTTCTTGTTCTCCCAGCTCTTTGAATACGTATGTACAGCACGAAAGTTGAAAAAGAAGCATAACGTCAACGAACTAAAATGCAAATCGAATTAAAAATGTTCCTATACATTAACGAAAAGGGTCGTGTTTATGCTACTGCGTCGCTTGAAAAGTACCACCCACTGTGTTTTCACGCAGAGCCTCTCCGTCTTTGTAGCTACGAAGTTTTGTTTACAAGGTTTCCGACGTTTGTGTTTCGCGTAACAATAAATTAGAATCACCCGGAATGAAATAACTCACATGAGTAACGTTATGTTTGCAGATTGATGACTACTTGATGTCTTGTAAAAAGTCGGCATGAAATATTTGAAATTCGTACTGTTCACATTCAACTTGTTAATATGGGTAAAGTATTGAATATTCATTTAAAAAGTTAAAGTATCTAGTTTATAGCGTAGCTTCAAGCTGAGTTTATGATTAAATGTTTACCGTGGACAACACGCGAACAACTTTCTCAGTACTTATCATACCACTGGAATATACGAATGAAATCTTTTTAATGTTTTCCAACGTAATAAATAATCTGAATGTAAGCCCTTTTTTTTACAGTGTAGATTGTTTCAAATTTTTCAATATAAATTTAACTGGCAAAGAAAATGTACTGAAGGTAACGACGTAATATTTAAAAGGTAATTGCGTTTATGGAATTGAGTTTCTGAATTTGTTGGTCACTTATGTATAAACCTGCTATCGGTAGAATAATTGATGCTTAGAAGTTTAATATTTTCGAAAGCCATATAATTTAACCTCCCAATAACCGAATTGTACCTGATTCCGAAGGAATTAATCGCTGCACATTTTTGGTATCCTGTACAAAAGTTTTATTTCATAAAATCAAGAACTAAATAATCTAAGAGTATTTAAAATATTTTCTTTTCTGAACAATGTGCTTGCTCACAATAAATAATAAACTACTGGTTACAATAACACCATTTTTCTAACGTTTGCATATCGTTTGAAGAAGTTTCGTACTGCCGATCGTCAAGAAATGTTCCAAATATTGTCACTAAAGTAGGTATCTGGTGTAGCAGACAAATACAAGTTAATAGAAAAAATTTATAAATGGTTACTTATAAAATCCAAGATTTTCATGAAATCAATAACATAGTGAATATCAAGACAGCAAGCGATACATTATGCAAACATAAATCGAAACTGCAGCAGAAATATTTTCGTACGAGGTTTAGTTTTTGAAAATCTGTTTAATACGCGTACATTTGAATAAGACTTTACCACCACGTCTGTCCATTACTTACCCTTTCTACTTACTGCGACCACTACTTCACACTTTGACTGCCACGTCACCCAAATATGGGTGACACGTACATTGAAAAGTGTCTGGATTATTTAAACACTGTTATAAAATGTTTGCATGAAATTAATATCGCAGTATAATTTAAAACAAGACCTACAACCTCTATTAACTAAACACAAATATTTTCGACAATTTACGACTTAAAAAACGAAATAAAGTGTGTCTGGATACGTACGGCCTTTTTCACTGTGGCAGTCAACGTCTTAATGCAGAGATGCTCACGAGTTACTCCCGAGCCCGTTATTCCCCTCAGGAGAGTGCCGCCAATTTCAGGGGTCGATTTTTTTTCAAAATTAAGTCTTCAAAGGAAAAGATTTATTCTATGCTTGTCCACTTATTTCGGAAGAAAAGATCACACCCTGCATATGAAAGTCGTATACGTCATAGTTAGTTAAAATGAATACGTTCTGTTCTACATATATTGCTTTAGATTATATTTCAAAAAGTCCTAAATTTGTCTTATTTTCAATCAATATAATCTATGTTTTTCATAAATTCAACATTCATGTTACTACAGGGCATTCTCTTGGTTTTCTTTGAACCATACGTTATTTTGACCTGTCAACTCAGCTGTTTTACAATTTCGAACGTCCAATGTGATTTATACTACGATATTCCATTACAAAGTTGATACTACTTAACAATATTATCAGCATCCAGTATCTATCATGAATAACCAATTCACTAAACTTTTGAAAACTAAAAATTAAGTAATATTAATTACATAAAATAACCTGTTATACTTATTAGTTAAATAAGTTGTTCACTTTTCGTATTGATTCACGTGTAATCGATTAAATCATTATTTTTATGTTCTTTAAATTATACGAAACGTAGATACAATGTTTCGTTCGTTTAAATATATTTGCAATAAATGTTTATATGAAAAGTAGGATTTATTTAGTTCACAATTTTTAGTTCCTCTTTAGTGTCATATTAAGTAGTCAAGTTAGTATTTACCAACAGATTTTAATTGCGTGTATGTTAGTGTATGAATAGACCTTGAGTAGTTACAAAAAAGATAAAGCGGAAAATTAAACGTGATTAAATTCTTTTATAGGGTACGAATCAGGCACATTAAACATCAACATTAACAAGTTATATTTAACTACTGAACCTCATTACACATGAAAATGAATGCTTCATTATTTTCTATATAATTCATTTCTTGATGAATTTCTTAATAATTTCTATTTTCTTGATAATTAAGTTTAAATATAATATTTTATTATTATTAAAGGCGAAAGTTCGTTCGATTTTCGTGAACACATATTGAAATTGGAAAAAAATAATGCATTACTAAATTGACGCGCTTAATTGTCTAATAGTTAATAATAGTAATAGATAAATTAATGTAGCAATCATCACACACGATACATCTGAAGTAATATTGATCATTTGACAAGTGTAAACTAATCGTAGAAATTATGTTCGCATACCACTCAGGATAAATATGTATACAGGGTGAGGCACTTAAAACCAGCCACCTGAATAACTTGGCTGCTATTGGTGATAGAAAAAAATGCATCAGACGAAAATTATTTGGTATCGAGGGGCTGATCATCCGATATTACTAGTTTTTTGATAGGTGGAGGCGTTAAGGAGATATGAAGGTCATCTCTGTTTTTTTAAATGGAACGGTATGTTTTTTTACATACAGTCGTGTATTACTGTTAGATAAATAAATCAACGGTGCTTGATCATTTCCTCAAAGTAAATTATATCCATCACAATTGGCTTAACCCAGACCACGAATGACCTTTCCAATAGGTTATTCTATTCGTCTTGAAATACTCTATCAGAATGTAAGTAAAAAAACATAACGTTCCATTTAAAAAAACAGAGATGTCCTTATTTATCTCCTTAACGCCTCCACCTATCAAAAAACTAGTAACATCGGATGATCAGCCCCTCGATATCAAATAATTTTGGCCTGATGCATTTTTTCCTATCACCAATAGCAGCCAAGTTATTCAGGTGGCCGGTTTTAAGTGCCTCACCCTGTATAGCTGATTAAAAGTTTAGGATCACTCCAGTATTTGGATAAGCTCATAGTGTGTAGCAAATTTTCCCATGATTTGAGATTAATCCTCTGATTGTAATTAAACTTAACTTTGTTCTGCAATCATACATATATTATTTCAAATTATCATCAAAATACACCGTCAACATTTTTAACTAGGTCTGCAATATTGATTTATCAACGAACGGCACTGTATCACGAGCAAAGGATCAACGGAGTATCACGATCACGAATGTTCCATATCAACACGCTTTTCTGAAATCCTGTGTCAATATGTGCGAATAAATTTCCATTTTATGAAAATGTACCTACTTCTATGGTTCAGTTTCCCTACCCACGATATCTAGAATGAAAATCTTTGTAGGATATTATAAAATCGCTCAAAATTGGAAACGATAGTGTAGTCGTAAACTAGATCCTTGATTAACGGACCCATTCATGCCGCAGAACAGAAGACTTTATATGTATACACGGTGTTCCGCAAAGTATATGACTATCGAGCATTGTATACAGCTTATACATGTACAGTGAGAGTCAAATCTGAGTATACACGTTACAAAGGTGAAATTCATGGAATATTTCTGTAGCATTCTTTGTAAGATGAAAGTAGTGATACAGCTAGGTATGTTTTTCGTATTTTGAAGGCGAAAAGGGCAGCAAAAAATTTTGTAAGAAAGAAATTCGGTGTGGTAATTATAAAATTTGGTGAATACCGTTGAACAATGTACTACTATGGTTCGGAGCAGTATAGCCACGTCTAGTGTACGCCAGTTCGCTCTTATTGATATTACTGTGAATTTGAGATATTTAAATATTTCGAAGTCAAATTTAGCTGCAAGTGTAACGAAAGTACGATTATTAGATTCACGGGTCTTTTTGCAAGATTGGAACTCAATACGTACTCGGACGTACTTTACGTGTATTTTGCCAGTATTTTCTGCAATTAATAACACGGAAACGAAGTCTCAAACGTAATTTCGTCATTCTCGACCTTCGACTTAATGTGGCATATAAAATCTACCCTGTAGAAGTGCGCTAACTTTTTTATTGTCATCCTGTGTAACATATGTTTGCTTTCGACTGTTCATTTTCATTTCTATACATATACGTTATATCTTTCATATCAATTTCCAATTTATGCAACATATGTATGTGTAAGAATTGTTGAATAAATTTCGTACTTTCAACATGTATATTCACTTGTGTCTCCCACTGTAGTTCTTTCTGTGAGTTCTGGTGTTTCTACACCTGAGACATGAATACTGTAGCTCCCCGTCGATTTTACGACTACACTGTATCGACTCTACCAAGTAGACCCAACAGCAACTCTTGTACTACATAGTATATCGGACAAAAATAAATTTCGATTTACATTTGAAATGTGTATTTAAACAATTATCCACGTAATATTGTAATAGAAAATGCACTGAACTGACAGTATTTGAATTCTGAAAATTCTAAATATTTCTAATATTTCTCCTGTCCTAGTTTCTAAATCAAGTTTTCAAAAGATGCTTCCAGTCGATTTTACGATCATAGTATATCTTATCCACCAGCTATACTTTATAGCACGTTTATCGAAAGCAACAGTAGTATGTCCCATGAGAACGTGACACGTTTTAGACATGTCCGAGAGAAAGAAGTGTCCTTTATTTCCGACGACAACCTGGGGCACAATCGTACTTAAGAAATGTCGTTCTCAACAGGGACTTTAACCAAAATAAATGAGAGAATTGACACAAATCGTATCCATCATTTTGAAAAAAATGATACTGAAATCGTAACCGTAATTATTTCAGTCTCGATTCCCTGGATGTAATATATTTGTACATACATTGTACGCATGTTTGTATACATGAGCCGAACGGATACAATTACCATTTACACGTGGACTCAATTCAAGTAATTAACATCATTTAGAATAATTACCGATACCTGGATTATTTATACGTTCAAAATGATTTCATTCGTATAATTATCAACGAATCATTAACGACCACATGTATACTTGAAATATAGTAATCCCGAAATTATTCAAGAAAACTCGACGACAGTCTTATGAAATATTAATTAATATGTATGTATGTACATAAGATAGTAGAAAAGTATTTCCCTTTTAATAATAAATCCGTATCTATAATACATCATTTTATGCGGACACGGTAATCGACGTTCAATCAGTAGAAATTGTTGAAACGCTGTTTCATTTCCTTACACACTTGATATCTATTGTTATAATTCTGTTATCATTTTTAACAGTCTATACACAAGAGGATAAAATGATAGCACTCGTTATATTTTTGAATATTCCATTAAAATCAACAGAGCTTATAAATCAGTACAGTATTGATCGTATATTTTAACGAAAATTACTGTACTATAAAGCACAGTGTTTTATAAAAAAAAGTGGGAAGTTACATATCCTCGTGTACAAAATTTACAGGTACGCGGCATAAAGGTTTATAAAGCGATTATTTCAGTAGCAACGATACCAATATTAAAATTGAAAAATATTTCACACATTTTGAAACGAAGAAGTTCCGTAAAAGTCAGTTTTCGTAACACCTTGTTTATGTTACTAAAAGGTGTGACACACCTTTTTGGTAATTTACCGATTCCTTTTACATAAAAATCTTAATTTTAGTATCAACATGGTTCGAAAAAACAACATATCTTTCTGACAGACCTAATATTAATACTAACAATAAAATAATAAAGACAATTAATAATATCTCGACTGTAGACTGTCATACGACTTAAAGTTTTACGAGTCTCTTAAGGAAACAGGGATGAAATATAAATGTACATATCCTGGTGAAAATTTTGAGCGGTTAAAAACATAATACGAAAATTTAGTAAATTTTCATTAGGGTATTCATTGTTTTATATTTGATAGCAGGAAATCTTACAGATTTCCAACTGTAAAGTCAAATTTTTCCCATTACAATGAAAAATCTCAAGGTGACCTTCGAATCTCGGTAACAAACGAAATAACAGTAAACTAGTAGTCACATCGTATAGCCTTTTTGGTACTACGCAACTTTTGTTTCAAACATTCTTTCGTATAACAAACAGTTCACAAGCAATTTAGGTGGCACACTTAGCAGAATCACCCTGTATATTAGTATCTTATCAGAAAATATTAAATTCCCCATTGGTACAGCTATTAAAATATTCGAAATTCAGACGTTGTTAAATTATGTTTCTTCTATGTATTGATAATAACACGATCCTCAGTGAAGATGGTTAATTCACAGCTTGAATAATGTGTAAATAAATCACTATCCAACCTGTGCTATCATTTTCCCCTGTATCGTAAGTGCTTTTAACACTAGAACTACCGGACCCGTCTCAGATTGTAGATTTCTTATTTTCCGAATTACTGAAGAAATTATCATAGTGTTTTTAGCGGTGTTTTTGTTGACTTTTAATTTACTCTACGTTTCATATTATACTTTATTTACTTAGTGTACATTTACAAGTACACATTACAATTTCATTTAATATACATTTAATGCTGGTAGTTTTAGCGTTAATAAATGTTACGTTAAAAACATTGTTGAATAGTTGGCCGGGTGTACGGTACTGGTAATAGGAATATGGCTGCTGCTGGAGCCAAGCAAGGGGCACCTCTTAAATCTTTTCGTACCTGACGCCACGCCACACGAGACTATTAACTTAATAGCTTACAGTTTATTGGGCCTCGGTTTCACGGTGCTCACGGTCGGTTTCTTCGGATGCCGTGCCGCGTTACACGGAAATCAATGTATTCTAGCTACCGTGAGTTCTTAATATACGTTGCACGCCTAAAAGAGATATAACGAAGACTTATGATTTTTTTTATTCTTCTCTTTCACGTCACTTCGATTACTACACAATAGGTCATTAGCGACGAAGTTCAGTCTGTATTACGGTATGTTAAGGAATCTAGATTTTAGAGTAAAGTTTATTTTGAAATTTATTTAAAGCTAGCAAATTTAGAATAATTTTTTGCTTAATAGTAAAAGCATGATTTTTTGTTCTCTACGAGAAAAAACGAAATCTGAAGAAAATTATATGTTGAATGGACAGAAACACTATCTTTTAATGAATTAGCGATGAATGGTATGATCTTACAGACCCAAGTATTAGTGAGAGTGATATCTAATGTGTGTCTATTATCAAATGTATCCCCCATACAAGGAAATAACACAAACAGTTTTGGGTTTCTTATGTTTAGATTTGTTTCTTTTCAAAATCAGAACCAAAGGCAATAGAACGCGATGGCCATCTTAGTTTGCGTTATATAAATTAGGAGTAGCTGACCAGGGACATCAGAGACATCATATATATTCTTTCATCGACAATTGTCTATATCTAGGGGTCTGTAAAATGCTCTTGAAGTTGAAAGTGGGAAACATATTTTCTTCTATACATTAAAGAACTAAATGGTTTACAAAAAAATTGTTACTTGGTCAAAGCAGTGTCAAAGCAGTGTCCAACACTTGATTGGCCGATTTCTTTTTCTCCCACAATACAATATTTGGTATAAATTTCGATAAAATCAATACTATGCCAGACTTATATGGTTATTTGAAGAAATCCCAAACAAATTACTATATTTATACCACCGTGAATACACGTATGAACCCTATCATCGTCGAGGATAAGGCCCACTTAGGTCCCACCGCACTAATAACTTTCGACCGATAAATTTCGTAATTTTACGGATTTCGCTATATCTCTTTTAGTAACGTACACATGCACCTGTTGGATCAAATTCACTAATATATTTTTATTCATTCAGTACATGAGCATGCTTGTAGCTCTGATCGTCACAGAGCTGGTCACTGCCGCGGTCGGTGGACTGATGACCTTTCGAATACTTTCTGGGTTAGAAGAGAGACTAATTAGCAAATTGGCCGACGACTATGGCCACGAACCGACCAGCGATATCCCTTTCAGCCATAGTCTCGACTTTGCACAATATAAGGTACACCTAACTGTGTCGTAATAATAGCGATCGATTAGTTATTCTTAGAGCTTGTTTGTCACACTTTAACTGTGATATGCATGTACAATGTTCCATTCTATAGTTTATGTACTAGGAGGTAACGACATAAAGAGATAGTAAACCAGAGGAGTGGGGGATGGTGGGTGGGTCATAAACAGTGGTTCGCTGGAGGTTTAAGTCTGACGATCAATGAAATGTACCACGACAGTAAGGAACTGATGTCTCACTCAATGTCGGTGCCGTGGCAAGCATCTCCCTTCGAAATTAATTTCCTTTTATTTAAATTCTTAACATTTTTTAACCACCTTATGTGGTTTTGAATTCAGGAATCTTTACTTGCTGGTTTCACAAAACGAGATTCTTTATGCAAATAGATTTACTACATCGCTATGTTTTTACCTCCTAAAGTCTGTTTTTCAAACGAAGACGCCTGAGGCGTGCTCGCATGCTGGCACGTGCCATAGAGGGGACCCAATCCAATGATCGCGGCGTAATTCGTGCTACGTTGCCAGACTGTAAAACATAGCGTGTACCTTTTTTTGTCCATTAGCTCAACAGCGTCTCTCTCACTAACTCGCTAAAACAACTTCCTTGTTTATCCATGAATCCTCACATTTTGGCATTTAAAACTTTGCACAACGTTTCCGTTTTAATCGTGTAATAAACTTTTAATGTTCGATCAGTTCAAATGAACCCAAAAAAGAGATTTTATCTGAAGTTTAAGCCATTACTGTTAAAACAGTACTCCCACTTTTCGTTTGTAATAAACAATGTTCTAATGACAAAGTATTGCTTGAATAACTAATACAAAAAGTGAAGATTAAGCACAAAATAAATGTTACAATACGTAACAATACGTACTATTCGCAACAAAAGTATATTGAAAAATACTGAAGTCAATTTTCACGTTTGTTACAAACATTCCACATGCCTTCCTTCCATTTCAATGCAAAACTCACATCTGCGAATCATAGATCCACGTACAACATAGATCAAGTAATCTTTCTCGACATTAATAGTGATCTGGTGTTCTCATACAACCTTGAATTAATGTACTTTCAATGCATTTTGTTTGTTTACATTCAATATATCACGAACAGACTCACTTACAAAATCGAACACTCGTAAATGCGAAAGTGGATTTTACACCGAAAGGATTTATTACTTACATTTCTCGGAGTAATATAAACCTCTAAAGTCCTAACAGACCCTTTTTTTTGGCACCCTGTATAAGAGATAAAAATAGATGGTACGTAGCGACACATGTCTAAACAGTTGAAAAATATTGGTCAAGACGCGAGGTGTGAGGATAAACACAAACGCTGTACAGTAGACTCGCGTTAAAGTACCGGTAGGAACGCCCTAACTTACACGCATTAGTCACAAAAGAACGTGTGCACACCCCACGGTCGCCATCTATAACCAAAGTTCTGATCCAATTGGTAGATCGACCGAACTGGCATGAGATCCTGCGTGCCCATTGGCTCACGTTAAAGTAGCATTTCCAGAAAAAACACGCATCGGGAGCCCTGCACCGCTACTTTAACGCGAATCTACTGTATACGCGTTGCGACGCAACAACGCCGCAAACTAGCCACTACCCATCTCAGGAGTCTTCTTCGAAAAAAAAACAGGAACTAGAATACACGAAAACCAGCGATTTCTTTTAAAAGTAGATTTGCCATGACCAGCTATGGAACGGTCAAAATGGCAAGATCGATAGCAATACATAGCAAATTTTATTTTCCGCACGAATAACGCCTAATAGCACCCTCAGCGAACCGTCCATCCATGCATATTATGATGGTCCGAAGAGCATATAGGTGATTCCATTGCAGTTTAATTGCTGTGGAATACATGGCTACGGAGACTACAATGGTACGGCCTGGTGGAGAGACGCGCAAATTTCGGGGAACAGAAGGCAGGTCCCTCTCACGTGCTGCGTTTTAAAAAATATCGAGGTACGCTTCCGGAGGATATTTTAAAAACTCTCATAATGGACCTGCCGAAAGCCCCATAAAGGCGGGCATTATAAAAAAACGCGTAACTTATATTGGAAATGTAATTAAAATAAATGATCTCATTAGTGAACGGTCCACGAACATAATCTTTCAAAGAAGAGTACTTTTTACGGATGCTGATAGAAAATTTAAATGGAAATTGAACTGATTCTTAAGTAACACGCGAGTCTTTAAACGAGAAATTAAGTAAAAGTAAACTAGCAGTAAATTTCTGATTTTTATTAAGGTTCTGATTTTTATTTTCAACTTTTAAGACGGTTATGTATTTATCGCGTCTGGTAGGAAATAGAAAGAAGCGGTCGATAAGGGAAATATGAATGCTATTTTTAAAAAAAGGGACATTTACCTAGAACATTTTACTTTCAACTTATTAAAACTGTAAGAATTATAAAGTACCATACTGTCACGTGGCAGTTCTATGAAAATTAGTTTTTAATCTTAACCGATCGATTTATTACATTTTAATTTAAAAATCATAATGAATTACAGTACCGATTGAGAATCGTTTGGACGCAGTTTAAAATATAATCTTAAGTTGATATTGATTATATTCATTATTAGCAACTCCTAAGTTTTCTATAAAAACAATTAGAAAACAAACCTTGAAATGATTTGGT
The DNA here is from genome assembly GCF_001272555.1 of Dufourea novaeangliae. NCBI lineage: Eukaryota > Metazoa > Arthropoda > Insecta > Hymenoptera > Halictidae > Dufourea > Dufourea novaeangliae. The sequence goes on along the minus strand of NW_015374075.1, from coordinate 3,039,577 downwards.
TTCGAAAGGTTTATACATTTCTAGTAAAACATGAAGGAAGGCTGTTCAATATTACTAATTTTTATAATATATTTCTCATTCTTATTTATTAACATTAATATTTGAAATTACTATTTGAAATTAGTTTTCACGATGGAAGAAATTAATTTTAATTAGACGATTTTAAAATATAAAATTATTATTAAAGTAATCAAATCAATAGCTTGAATTAAAAATAACTGAAACTTACATTTATACCAAATTTCTCATTTTTTACCAACATCGAATGAATTTAGAAACAAATAATATATGTATATTACATACATTCCCACCACATTGTTTATATTGTGTTGGCCAGAAAATAATATGGGTTCTTGTAGTAAATGATCCTTTTTTGCTTTTCAATTCAAGTTACTGTTCCTAACTAATGAAATATATACATTCTGGAAACTGACATTTCAACACATCATTTTGACTGACTTCGTTTTAAAAATAAATCACGAGAAGGTATAAAGTATTTTCGAGAAATTATGTTTTTTTATTTCAGGTTATGTGCACATAAGAAATCATTGTTGTTTGTGCCGCGTTTTTCCCTTTTCGAAAATAAAAAAGGATAATTACTCGAAAGTGAACCTTCACGCCACAAATGTTCAAAACAAAGCCAATTCAAGAAAATTTCACTCAATCGTAATAATTGTTTTTTAAACAACGCGTTGAAGTGCCAACTTTCATAATATTTTATTAGTTTGGAGTACTGGTTTCATTCAACAAAAAGAATTAACAACTGCAGAAACCCGGCAGTAGATTTTAATCAACCCAAGATATATTTCAATTCTTGTTTTAACAGGCATGAAGATAAAATAACAATCATTAATAGCACTAATAATAAAAACATTATCTGATAGGTAAAAAATACCGGAAGTCCAATGAGCGTCGTCTCAAGGGTGTTTCACAAAAATGTAAGTGACTCAGTTACTTTCAACGTTTGAAAATCATCGTGTTCATTAAACTTCTCTCTTGTTTGTACGAAAGACTGAGAAACCATGGTTACATCCGAAACCAAAGGACGAGACGGCGTGTCAAGTGGAAGATAAAGAAGGACATGATGGATTTCGTCATAAAGAGGTAGGAAATTCCATTCTACAATATTTACATTATCTTCAATTTAATGAGAAATCTTACTTGGTAGTCTCAGTTGTATAAGTCGTATAAAGTTTCTTAATATTATCAGTAATATCGTGTAATTTTATATATTTTTACATATTTAAATAAATTATTCACATACGCAATCATTTACAATTTATATGATCATTTAATACACCGAATGTAAAAGAACATTTGACATTTTCCTATTTTAACATGTTATCCGTCATCATGTAAAAAAAGTTATGTTGCTTTCGACGAATGTGTAGAAAAAAGGCAAATCCGAATGAAGGACACAATACCTAAAGTAATATAGGGGCCCATTAGGCCAGAATGTATTTTATTCGTTTGCATATAAATGTGGCTTAATGTGTTAAATTAAGATTAAATAGATGATTTATGATATCATGTTCCCGAAAGGAGGTGAGTCCTCATGTAAAAGTAAATCGAAAATATATATACATTGAAAATTTTTCTTATATGTCTCCGTATTTGAGAAAATCGAGTTTGTACTTTCGTTAAGTATAGGTAGATACCTACGTTAACTTGACTAGCTACAATCTGCTTCGTTCACCCAATCCAGCTATCAGTCAAGATTTGGTATAATTTGCAATAATGTGTTTTTATTTCATTAATAGAAATTTGTTAAAAATGTCATCCTTTGTTCAAATTTTTCATCTCTTCAACCGCCTGAATGATATTGTCTTTTAATTCAAGACGATTTTCCGTACCTTCAGAATAAACTAGTTTGTGTAATGTAATTTAAGCATATGACAAAAGCAAAAATCGAGAGAAGTAAGATCTGGTGATCCTGGGGCCACTTTCGTCTTGGCCGATCCAACTGTTTAATAAATTGTTTTAATAAATTTCTGATCTTTAAAAGTATGAAAAAAAAATATAGTTAGTGTAGCTGTGGATAGCCAGATTTTATTGAACCAAGCAGATTGTTGCTAAATAGTCACGTGCACGGACACATAAATATTCAAATTTGATTTTCTCGACAACGGAGTCATATATTAAAAAATTTCATTTTATATTATCAACTTACTTTTGCATAAGGAATCGCCACTCTTCTGGTTGTACCATAATTTCAGAAACACCCTATATGTCACACGTGATAAATGGCAAGACTTGGAATATGAAATGCAAGACTACAATATTCTTCGTTCTGTTCTTTAAGTAACCTACAAATATACAGTTACAGGCGCTGAAAATTTGTTAAGTAAGAACCACGCAAGTGATTCTACACATAAACGTTAATTCATCAAGAATTCCTTTCTCTACAGTCTTACCATACTTATACGATTATTCACTCCTTCCTTCATCTTTATTATTTTTCGTTAGTATTTCTATAGTCCACATAATAAACATTGAAAACAATATCTGTTCATCGATATTAGCCTACTAATGTTAATTGTTACAATATACCAAACTATTGTAGAAAATAAATAATCATTTTAAATTAATGGAAAGTAAAAAAATTCTTAATATTTACGAGCGTTAGTGTAGACGAAAGTAATCAGTAATGAACAGATAAATGAGCTAAATTGAAGTTAAATAAATTTTCTCGAAAATAAAGCTTCGTATTAAATATATAACTTACACATTTTTGTCTTAGTTATAAATTTGAAATCAAGTATCTAATTGGTCACTTGGAAAATTAGGATCTACTAGTTATAAATATCAAATGAAAGGAAACCATTTAAAGTCCATAAGAAGGGCATTGATAAGTAAAGTTAACCACAACAAGAATTTATATTTGATAATTAATATTTATTGACTTAGATGAAGATATTTTACAATACAGATTTATGAAATATCCAAAAATTTTCGGATATTCCAGTAGTGAATATAAAGCATAATAGAATAACGAGACTCGTGTCCCGTATAAAATTTATTTCATAACTATCCCCATTTCATTTTCCCATTTCGTTCAATATGTTCTTTGTCTAGAACTTGCTGTCATTAAATACGTATGATACCTGAAACATTTGAATATACCAAATAAATTCTGATGAAGCTTCAAACCTGTATTTAAGCTAGAGATGATCATATTGAACATTTCCTCTGGATTTTGAAAACAGACTGATATGTATTCTGCCTGATACCATGTCGTATAGAATTTATTTGTGCATTTTTAATCTTTTCACATATCATTTTGTATACAGATTATCAACCAATTGGCTATGCAATCCAAAAAAGCGCTGGTTCTGTACAAAAGGGTAGATCCAAAATATAAAATAATATTCTTTTTTCATGTGCAACTTCGTTATCCAAAAAAAAAGTTTAAAATTTCATTGGTTCTCGTGGCTTCGGTGTACAGTTGATGTTGCGTCTGACTATTGTTCGCTATTTCTACTTGTATTTGGTCGATGGATGTAATAATATAGATTTTCCCAGTAGGTATATTTGGTTACACTTTTTCTTTTATTTATTGGTTGCTGTAAACCATTTCTGATCAATACAGGGTGTCCCAAAATAGTTGTAGGTCCTTGAAAGGGGTGATTTCTGGAATAATTTGAAACAACTTTTTCCTTCGCGAGGAAGTTCCCGACCATTCAAAGCGCGAGTCTGATGGCTGAGCTTCTGCGGTAACGTTGACTACGCACTACCACGGGAACTCAGCCAACAAACTCGTGCTCTGATTGGTCGAGGTTTTTCGTTAATACCTCGTTAATGTAGCCTCAGAGAATTTTTTCGCTAAGAAAAAAGTTGTTTCAAATCACAACCAGGGATCACCCCTTTCAAGGACTTACACCTATTTTAGGACACCCTGTATAGCATACAGTTACAGCAACGTACATTTATTAGTAGTTTAACAACTTTATCGTAATGTAAACGAGTTTCGCATCATACTATACATTCCATAATTCATTTTATGTATGATTATACTTTAATGTTATAATTCTTCATGAAACTATAAATAATTTTTAATAATGTACTCTTTGGTTCACTTAAAAATATATTGACTTCCTGTGGTTAATTGCAGTTTTATGAATGCAAATTATTAATAGTCGTTACCAGTTGATCGTACCAGTCGATGCTGTGGCTGACTAATATCCTCCTTTTCTACTTACAATCGGTCAGTGAGTATGTAATATTGATCCACCGATTGAGTAAGCGCACCTAATATGGCCAATCCAAATTCGAATCGTTCTCCTTTGAAAGATAGTGGATACTTTTGTATCTAATTAGTCTCAGATAAAAAAGGAAATTGTTTGTGTTTCATGTACGGCAGGTTAGAACTGCTAAAATGTAAAGATTTTCAATCACGACAAACAAAACAAGCAAAAAACAGAACCGTGAAAAAGTGCACAGAATATCACCTACCTAAAAAATATTGATTAAATCATGTATTTATGGGCTTTTAAAGTCACAAGTATATGTGTAATTATTATTTTTAACCACATGAGTATCTTGATGGCTCTTTTGCCAAACTTTTTTTTAACGCGATTATGCTTGAAAAATGTCACTATAGAATTAAAGAAGTACAATATTTATATTACTAAATACATATTATTTTTAGGGACGATCACATTCACATGCTGGGTAAACAAAGTTCAGCTTTGTAGCTTCATAAATTTCATGTCTCCATCTGTAGCAAATATTACACTAAAAGGTAGGCAGTATTGAGTGCACCTCTGTGTGAGTAGTGTCATGAGACACTATTTCAGCAGTGAAACTAGTTAAAGATTATTTGGAATAAATTAAAACAGATAGTAAATTTAGGTAAAAATCGGTTAAAATTTGTTTGTTCCGTTACGCTTGGAAATTTGAAATTAAACGCAAAGGTGAACGTGATACAAATCTCATTTGTGATTTTTGTAAACTATTCTTTTAAAACAGATATCATTAGTAACACGGGTACAGTTAATATTATCCTCTAACATTACCTACTAATCTATTGTCTTAACGCCAAGTATAATATAGTCTAATCGATATTTGATATATTTTAAATTTATGGAATTCACATACGAAAATAATTATCATCTCTCGAGTGGTTACATTTCTTGACTTCCTTATGTTCCTGAATTACTTCATTCGTGCCGCTTTGCCAGAATCAGTTAATCTCTATTCGAAACTTTGATCAGTGCATCATTTAATACGTCTATTAGTAGAAGACTGCGAATGTAGATACATCCACAATTATATTTTCAGAAACAATTATTAAAAAGTGTATGTTAACACTAGAACTATCGAACCCGTCAAAATGACGGATTTCAGATGTTTTTATTTTATAATTACTCGAATCCTAGAGAATTTCCATGGGAATTTATGTTAACTTCTAATTGTTTATGTACCTTGTATTACACTATACTAAGCTGTATTGTATTATATATTACACGTATTAATATATCACACAATTTACCTTAGCATACATTCAACGTTGGTAGGTCCAGTGTTAAAGAAAAATATAGGGAGAAGTACTTTATGAACGGTCTTAGTATACCTGAAGGAGCCTAAACAATAGTCCAAATTTTATTGCATTACTTATTTCGTTTCGAATTACATATTCACACATAGTGTATGTGAATAAATGCAATATATTTTCTTTTATTAAAGTATGCAGTATTCAACGTAACTGTTCCTCATATTTCGTTTGCTCTAGATTGTAGATTGTATCGATTACTTTTCCAATGTAACCCTTCCACAACAATGAACTTATTGGGTCGCTCGGAAAGTTCGTAACGTTTCGAGCAAACAGAGACTGGCTTCATTATCTGTAAATCGTTTGATCTGGTGAACAAGTACTATATTCAAGATGTGGATTGAATATATTTGCTTTACAAGTTACAAGTCATTTTTTTATTTTCTATGAGAAGTACTGACGAATTTCATTAAGGACCATTTTCATTACGTTCTATGAAGCTTGTAGAAAAAATTACACTACTTCGACTGAAGAATTTTATAAGATCTACCCAATTAATAGAACTTCACCCCATCAGATGATTATTCATTTAAATCACTAGAATATTCCGAATAAAAAAAAATGTCGAATACAAAATCCCTCTAAAATTAGATTGAGCAGCTTTTCAAGCAAAGCGATCGATGTTGTATATTACTGGTAAGATGAAATTGATTAAAAAATGAAAAGAATTTGTAAAAATCTAGTAAGTAGGAATATAATATGAATTAACAAATACCTATAGATTGTAACTCTGCCCTTAAAAACACTACGGACTTTCCGAACAACCCAACATAATAGTTTCCAACAAAATATTCGCTGTGGATTGAGAATCTGCATACGTATATGTTCGATACCAGAGTTCACAATAAACATATTTATTGGTCTCAATTTTTCACTGTAGTGTCATTCAGAACAAAATCTAAAAACTGTCCTCACCTTGGTTCTTTGCTAAAAGAGCATTGAAATAGTTTAACATAAAACCCTATACATACGCGCCTGAGGTGCGTCGAGCACTACGACCGCCGAGGGTGTCAAAACGCACGGCGGGAAAAAGAGGACGTTGCTTCTGAAAATGGGCCGAAAAGAGCAGTTAATTCCCAAGCTTGCTCTAGAACAGGCCTGGCCAACACGCAGCCCGCCATGTTAAATTATGCGGTCCGCCAGGTGATTTTATATTTCTATTGAAGCTTTTGTTTCTCGTAGTATATATACAAAAAATATTAAATAAATGAAAATTTGCACGTGTCATTGTTATAATGCGCAAGTGCGACTACGAACTCCAGTTCTGTATTTGATATCCACGAACGCCAAATGTTACTAATAGAATCCGTTTTGCACTTAGTAAAATATTTTGTGCAACGAGTTATAAGTGCTTTTGGATCCACATATGTTTGTGAAATATTTTTTTCGAAGATGAAATTTACAAAGAGTTCATCACGTGCTTCATTAATTGATGCCTGTAAATATAGATTTACAAAAATTAAGTGAAAGAAAGGATAAACAAATATCTCATTAATTAAGACCCGAGAGTTAATTATATTGAATCATAGTATAACAATAAAGTTTTATTCATTTTCTATTTGTATTACATTTTTTAAAAGCATGTTTACCTAAATTGCGGCCCGCTGTAACGTTTGGATTGGCCTGCTCTAGAAGCTGTTATTTCACGACACTACAAAATTGATTAAAAAATTACTTTTTATCTTGTAACACGTAAACAAAAGTATGTCTAAACTACCCGTAGAAAATTGTGTAAACGAAACTGTTATTTTACCAAAATAACAATTTTATTTAGTTTTGTAATGAAAAATGTTTATAGGGTTGCCTCAGTAAAGTCACCGGTTGGCTGCAGTGCGAGAGTTTGACATTAGTATTTCTGGGGATGGCGATGGCTGGTATACAAGTACGTGTTATCGAAGCACATTCGATCCCGAACCTTGAAAAACTGATATCACATGTGTATACGTTTCAGACATTCGGTATAATAACATCGGCGTTCCTTTGCCGAACGATAAGAGACATGCAAGTGGACTGAGATTCCCCGTTATACTCGCGAGGTAATCGAGCGGGTCGCTCGAACGTTACGTCCGTTCCATTTCGACGATTTTATAATCGGAACGTTCGATTGAGGGAACAACGACACCGATGATAATAAACTCGTTAATTACGAAACGTTTCTCGTAAGCGAACAAGAACACTGGTTTCGTTACTTCTAATTTAAAGGTGACACGATCGTTATGGAAGTTGTACTGTAAAATAGAAAGCTGTGCTTGCTCGAGAACCTTATAAGCGATTCCCGTCCCTTAAATGTGTTTCATTGCGAAATATGGTGCCAATTCGAATTGGAACAAATGTATCTTTTAATATGTACATATAAAAGTTACTCGTGTTCGCTCCGCGTAGGATTGCCATAACGTTATCATTTTCCATGTAATTTACCATGAAAACATTGGAACATCGTCGCGGCGCCATCATCGAAAATGTCGCAACTAAATCATAAATTCTTACGTATCGTGAGTAACTTTAATGTGAGTATGTGTGTGGACGAAGGTATATGGAAAAGATCTTTACTTTCTATAATGTTTTAATAGAAATTTTTAACTTCTTTCCTATGTGTCGCGGTTAATTGTAAGGGGTATAAATTGTTTCCTCCTTTCAACAGATAATAAGCTACTACAATAACTGAATAAGGAAAAGTAAGAACCTTTGTATTCAGATTAGATAACTCAGTCGACTGACTGCTGTCACCACTATACGCACAAAAATTACATATTAAAGTCATATAATTTGTTTATTTGATTTTATACGTTTTCATAAAATCTGACGTGTTATGCAATCCTTTTGTAATAATAAGAAATTATATCGAATGTATTTCAGGCATTATTATAAGCATAATCTTTCTACCCATCAAGACATCAGAAAGAATGATGTAATCAATAAAATTTTAAAAATTTTAGATGAATCAATGTTACTGCGAGTAAATTAATTAAATATTACTACAAATCCGCGCATTCATATCGTGATTTCATAGGAAGTTTACCCACTTCTTGCTGCTTTACTTGCAAGATCTATGTTCATTACCAAGTATGCATAATGCTATTGTGTCGTTTAACCATTTCTTATTTTTAAGCTGAATTCCCTAATTAAACTCACGCATTTCATCCTCTTCTACTCCATTGATCAATCACTTTTTGCACTCATTCATTCATATTATCCATTGCTTCTTTAAACAAGTCGAAGAATTGTTTCCTTTTTTTTATGAATTCATATCTGTTTAAAGTTTGAATAATTAACCATTATCAGCATTATTTTTTGTCAAAATTCAATTATCATCTTCATAATATCCCCTGCCATACTCTTATTTTATAGCAACAGAAAAATATTTACATATATCTAGGGCTTTTGAAACGTAAAATTTTATTCAATATCATTAAAAATTTATTTAATCTCACATCATCTTCAAATAATTTTACGTTAATTTACTTGAAACAGTGTTAATGGTGGTATAACATATATTAGACGTACCAATAAGTAATGCACTATTTTTGGTCCAATAAAATATTTACTTTGAAAAAAATTAATAGCCTGTGTTGTCTTAGTGTTAATCATACACATCCTCCACCATCCTTCGTCATTAAGAATTAGGGAATAAACTCAAACAATGTTTCTAAAAAATAAAAATTAAATTATTTATTGGTAGACCTAATACTGCAATAATATGTCTAATAATAGCATTCGAGCCACCAATATTTCTTCTCTTTTATTATTCAATATGTTATCGTTTGTCATCTTTTTTCATCTGTTATTCAACTTCCAAGACACAGTGAATTTATCGTAGACAAAACATTGTATGGAAATGTACTTATTTATAATTTATATTTCACAGATCTGGTCTACATATACGCATGAATGAACAATAAAGTTAGAGGAAACACTTTATTTCCGTTACAATTAAAAACAACAAACGTGATGTAAACGACATAAAAAAGCACGATGCCGAACAAAACTGCACGTCTCTGTACAGACATTAAAGTCACTCACTGTACAAAATAATTTGTAAATACGTGAACCGACGACGAGGATTCACTGAGAAATCGAAACAGTCAAGCGCGAGCAAAAAAAATAACAAACTGACAAAACCATCTTGCTTTTCTGGAAGCGCTCACTCGACTCGTGGCGCGAAATAACGTTGCATGTCACCAAACGATTTATACACATTGGCACGCGCATATATGTTCTAAACTATCTTGGGATTTTTTACGTGAGAAAAAGCTCCGTCGATGAATGAATGTACGCGATATCGATGTATATGTGTGCGGTAGAAGTTTAATAGCTGCGAGTACCAATCGCTTGAAAAAAAAGAAAATAGCGGACACAAGCGTCCGCTGTCTATATAAACCGAAGAAAAATGGTGTTTTTTATGTTTGTGAGTAATCTCGAAGACGAAAAATCTATTACAATAACTTGTGCCAAGTGAAATGTACCTTGCGATAAGCGAATCTAACTTTGTTATACCTTTATTTTCTTATGAGAATTTTATTGGAAACCGTTTTCGCGCATTCGTAGAATATAGTGGAGAAATAATAAAACCATTGCTCTCTGTACAGGATATTTATTTCACATTTACATGACACTTCCGATGATGTTGGCGTTCGTATTAAATTATTATACGTGAAATGGTCGTTTTATATGAATATCTTTTTACTGGCATTTCTTTTTTATGCTTAAAATTATATCGTAAAAAATTAGTTAAACTCGTAAAAAATAACACACTGACGAGGAGTAGTGGAATAAGAAATATATTATACTACAATAAAGTTTTATATTTTGGTAAAATTTATTGTCATCCCTGATTCAACTAGTGGCAGCTTGTTTCTATTCTCCTTTTAAAAGTGTTCCTTTTTCTTTAACACGATGTAAAAATATTTATCCGTATTTACACAAATAACGTCTGCTATTAAGTCTTAAAATTCAAACTGTCAAAAACGATATTTCATACGTATCAAGCTACCAGTAAACGGTACTAAACATACGAATGTTACACTTCGATCAATTTCCATAAAAATTACTCCATACACAGGCAGTTTAACATGACAATGTTCACATACGGTATATGACTGGACACGATTTAATAAGTTTAATATAATACACAAACATTTCACTAAATGGATGTCACTTGACTATTCATAAAAGTAGATGTTACGATCGTTCACTTGTTGAACAGGCCTGCAGTTCACGGATATAGGACCATTCGATGATCGAAGTTTGCGAAATTGTGCAACCTGTATTAAATATTTATGTTTTGAATTATGAAACAAACGTTCGTGATTAATAGTTAGTGTTGGGGTTAATTCGTTACTTGAGACGCAGATATAGCGATTGGTTCAGGGTGTAAGATCCAAGTGACTATTTCACTACAGGGTGGTTGAGTGAGTGAACCACTGTAAGTGTAATAATTTTTCTCAAAGGTTGAGAAAATCCATTCCAGAGGGAAGGGTGGAATGTGAACCTTCATTCCTGGCTGAGTGATTCGCCATAAATTTGTTACGATGTGATCCAAGTAAGGATTATCAGCATTTGTGATCTGTGGACATCGCGTGATTTCCAATGTTAATAATTAGCATTGGATAACAATGCATAAATACAAAGATTTACAAATCATTTTCCCTGGATTTGTTGAAAATTGTTTTCTTTTTTTTAAATATTATAAAAATCCTATTACCCTTGAATAATTGCATACATAATATGTTATTTAAAATAATTTCCTCTAGTTCTTACAACTTTTCAATATTTTTCAGGCAAAAGTTGAATTTTCTGATAACAAAGTAAAATAGAACCAAAATATCAACATAAATACGACGACTGTAACTCTTGCGTATACATACGTAATATCTCGGTCAAAAAAGTATATTTTGGTATTATTTCCTTGTTACTGAATAATATGAAACAGAGTATTTCAAATTATTTCTTTATAACGATTAATTTTATCTACAGGGTGTTCATCGTAGTAATCGCCTCGATTTTTCATATATTTGCAAAAATTTAGCAAAAAAATGTTACGAACTAAAGATCAACAGGCAACAAACTGCAATATAAAAAGTTGCTAAAACACTTCCTCTTAAATTAGTAATTAATAATTAACACCTAAATGAGTAATTAAGGTCATATTCACTCTTTCAAACGGAAAAACAAAGTTGTTTTTTTTTCAATAATTAGCTTAGAAAATCATTCTCAAATCTAATAAGATTTTTTATTAACGCGATAGTCGAACATGAACGTAATTCCGTGATATTTGATAATTATCGAAAATGTCCGAAAAATCGTCGCGCCCGTTACAGTGAACACTCTGTGTGATTTCAACTAATTAATTTCGACATTTCGTTTAAATAAGTATAAGAACAAACGTAATGAAATACAAACTTGGAAAAAGAATGACACGTTCAGCATCCCATCAGCCTCTTCAGCAGTAATTGCATCCATTGGTGATTTAAATCCACGGCTCAAGTGACACACTTGCAACTCCATAGGATACCGAACATAATCTAACGTGTGCTCGCTGCCTTCTTCGTTAGTCTGCCCCCAGTGAAACACCATCGAACAGAAATCGTATGTATCATTCAATGGTCCTCCTTTGATATACGGTCGAGCTGAGGCGTTCCACATTGTATGTACTACCACTGAATAGAACATAACACGATGCGACGTTAGTAATAATATATACATAAGGTTTCTTAATATAAAAGCTGTCGGGTGTTCACATTTAAATGATCAAACATTTCCACTGTATGAAACAAAAGAAAATATTCTACGAAAATATTAAACATAAAACTAATAAAACCATGTGAACTTTGCATTAAGTACAGGTTATACCATTTTTAAATAGCAAATTATATTGATGTAACATTAAAATACAAATTTTCAATGATTTCAAGTAATTAAATATATGTAGTTGAAATAAATAGATTTGATGAACGTCGTCAATTTTCTCTTTGTAGAGTATCAACACATTCACTGTTGACGTTATGTTGAATTGTTTTCTTGTAACTGTTTAATAAATCGTTTCCAGACTTTTTTTTTGGAACATTTTTAAATATTTTATTTGTGAAACGTGTCGGTAATGTATGATTATTTATCTATGAAACACCTCGTAAGATCATACACCATTAACTGCTACCTCGTCACATTCCTCCGTTCAGTTCTGTATTATTGTATTATTTATTTCTGTATTATTAAATGCAATAGAAGACAAGATTTCCATCGGCATTTTGTTAACCACCAATATGAGGTAAAAACGTATACATTTTTAATTCTTTCTTTGTTAATTACTTTATAGAATATTATTTAGCATAAAGATCCGCAGTCTAATGATGAGGAAAGAGAAACTTCTTTTTATTTCCATCAGACATCAGAATATGTGTCAAGCAATGAGAATGCGGTTAGGTTCAAAAGGACTCGCTGTTCATATGTAGTAGTGTTAAAAAAATAAAAATCTGATTGGATCAAGAATGCATGAAGATCGAACATTAAGTTTAAATGAAAATAAAAAAAGTTTATTACGTTACAAAATTACGTAAGCCTTTTCTTTAAGAAAAGTCATAATAAAAGTTGTTAGTGAAACGTCATTCACAACACAGAACATACTTCCAAAGGGTGTTTGTTTGATGATCGGCTAATAATTTTTGAATAGTAATTTTTAGAAAATCAATAGAGAAATTTGCACCATTATTTCCATTATTTCCTACAGTCATGGATAATGGGCCCGTATTGTATCCGGTCCATCGAAGTGGTTCCGACGGTTGCACAACAACAGCGAACCGGGTTGTAATGTTGATTGGTGACTGATTGCTGCCATTACTGACGGGATACAACACTTTCCACCTGTGAGGACCATTCTGATCCGAATAACCGAACGAGAAGCCGGGAAAATGGCATTCATTCTCCACCCACGGGAATAATTGCGTCCAATCCAGTATTTCGGTGAGCAGCAAAACTTTAACACGCGATGAAAAATTTAAAGTCCATAGAAGAAATTCAAATAACGAGGTGGAGAGCGATCAAATATATTTTCTCATGAACCAATTTCTATTTAGTATTATGTATTGTATTTCGTATAATTGCTTTCGTGGGACGAGATTTATATAGTTCGTCGGAAAAATACATTTTATTTATTCGATTTTGTTAATATGTTTAATTATTCACTTACAAACAAGAAGGACACTGCTACATAATATCATAAACTCCGATACTGAAATGTTTAACATCTTTAATCTTCTTACGTGAATTTCGACACGGTTAGAAGTTAATGTAATTTGATTACACACGCGTTTTAATAATTGCCTCTATACAAGAACTTGTAAATTTTAATAACTTTTTCTACTAACCTCCTTTTTAATCGAGGTATAATAAGCGATAAGAAACAAGAGGATGAAGTATGATTGTATTGAACTGCAACTTCAGAGGTAAAATTTGATAATAATTCTTCGAATCTAGGCAGAAGTTAATAAATATTCTGTCAGCATGTAACAATTTAGCGAGCTCTAAATTTGAATATGTGCGAGAAACCTTGAATTTTATCCTCTACTTGATTTGAAGAGTAAGTTTTTCGGAAACAGAAGTTACGGTTGAATTAAAACGGTGTACAATAAAATGCTGTGTGCAGGTAAGACGTTTGTTCTTTACTTCGATGAAAAGTTAACCAAGGAACATGATTAATTCCATTCTATCCCCTAAGGCGATGGTCGAAAATGGGGCCAGTCCCCAATCGATATCGTCGAGGACAATGCAATCGGAATAAAATTTCCTGCGCTCATCATGAGCGGTCATTGGAACCAAGATGGCGAAATAAGAATGCGGAATACCGGTAGCACCGGTAATTCAACATCTTGACAAAAGTTTGACTTACATTACTATATTACTGTGTTTACGTGTTCATCTACGCTACTTCCGAAGATGTACTCGCTTGAGAATTAACATGGATATCGTAGAAAGTACATACTTACGGGTTAGAGGGAAAAAATATAATTTTATATATATATATGCAAAATATAATCTATATATATTATAGATAGAAAATTATATTTACAAAATATATATTTTATAGAGGTGATCGAATTTTGTTTGTAACTTGCAGTGAGTACTATCTTTAATAACTGATCCACCTATTCATATATTCTTTAAATATATAAAATTCAGTAATAGCTTGCATAACACAATTTTTAATGATACGAGTTTCACTATAACGTGGTTCGAACTTTTGAAGTAAATGTTATCTATGTATAATACGTGTTTTTCATTTTAAAAAGTTATTCAGCAATGCCTTTGATCCGGTATTCATATAGATACTTGTACATTTATGGATAAAAGTACATTGTGAAAGTAATCAATTACAATATTATTTCATCAGATGCATTTTTGTTACGCGAAAAAAATTTTTATATTTCGAGCCGATTTATAATCTACATTCCAGCTAAACGGTCAATTGAAAAAGACATGAATTTTTTTCAGAAAACTTTAAAATTTGTCTTGAAATTTCAGAAGATAAACTACAATCATAGAAAATACTTATCCTTTTCCTATAAAATTTTAGCTCATATATATGACTACATACTTGAAACTAACAATAAGTGCGTTAAAAAGTTTAATAAAGATTAATACAGTCTTCATTTTATTTGGAATCTGATAGAAACCTTAATATAGTAAAAAAGTTACTATTTAATTCTATTATGTATACGTTAGTTCATAAAAATCTATACTTGTATTAAAAGAAACATGTATAAGATATTAAGCATATTATTTAAATCATTAGAGAATTAATCCTCGGATAATTTACGTTCTATTGTTGTAAAGAATCTGGTAACAGATTTTCAATGAAAAATATATCAGGTGGTACAATACTGTTCATAAAACTCTGACTGTGTTTTGACATTTCTAAATATTTGTCAGTTCAAATAACTCTGGATGGAAAAAGGGGCCCAGCTACGATACGAGGTGGTCCACTGTCAGACGATGTACACGAGTTGGCAGAAGTGGTGTTTCGATGGGGTTCTTCAAACTGCAAGGGCGCGGAACATACTCTAAATGGGACGTGGTTCACAATGGAGGCACAAGCGATACATTTTAACAAGAAGTACGAGAACATTCAGAATTGTTGGCAGAAGAAAGATGGGTTCGCCATCTGCTCATACTTTTTACAAGCATATCAATTGCCACTCTGGGACGAGCATCCATTGTTTTCGAAGATTACAGACAACTTGTACAATATCATACAAGCTGAATCAAACACGCAATTACCAGGAAGTATGCTTATAATTAAATATCTTTCGATTTTATCAAATTTCCACCATATTATACATCTCTACTTCTTAGCAGCAAAACATTAACATTCGTCCAGCCGATACCGCATCTGTTCTGACCCATCATTAACTACGTCTAAGTCGTAACTTCCAATATTGTTGAAAAACCAATAATTAGTATAGCAATGAAACAGTAAAACTTATCGTTAATAGGCTATATCTGCATATACAATGTTACATGTATGTATATATTTTAATATTTCCTTAATAAATGAAGGCAGTCCATTTATGATTTACAGACACATTCGTCTTTTCATGTACAAGAAATACAATAAAACATTTAAATTTTATAAGCTAAAGCTTATGTAATTTTAAAAATTCAGTTTGATTCAGAACTAACGAAGTAATGGCTCTGCGTTGCTGTTAGATGGTCGGTCTTTAGAGGGTCGAAAACATTTTAAGAAAATTTATAACCGCTATCGTTCATAGGAAACTAATTCTATAATTATGTTTCACGATTAAGACTAATATATTGAGTTTATACCACAAGTTAATTCTTTCGTCAAGAAATATTAGAATTATTTATTTAATACTTGGGTTACGATAGGCGATACTCGTGAGTATATGAATGTTAGAACAATCAATTGACCCCATCCTGGGGTATACGACAAAGTGTATGTTCATTCAATCAAGATATGTTTAGTATCCTCAATACACGAATTAATTTCAAACTGATCCAAATCTTTTTCTCATTCAATTTACTGTCGGTGAAACAGCTTTCGTGGAGCGGGTCCCCCGACTGATTTTACAACTAGGCAGTAGGTTTGGCCATAAAACCCGTAATGTGAGACTTTTATGGTACTCAAACTTCGTTCAGGGCCGTGGAATGTCATCACGGAACTGTTTCTTCTGGTATATTTAACCTGGTTAATCTGTATTCCAATATACTTACTCTGGTTCTTTTTGATACATTTAACAAAATTTTGGTACAGCATACAATTTTGAAAATAAGTTATACAAATGATTGGCTGTTACGAAAAATTCAAAGTAATCAATTAACGAGAGTGAGAGAGCGAGAGAGAGGGTCGGAGAGAGGGAGGCCATACCTGGATTATCCAAGGTGCATGGTGATCTAATAAAAACCCGAAATTTCCTCTAGATTCTGACTCGTCGGTCTCCAACCCGTTACAATTAATTTTGAACTTTCCCTTCGCAAATTCCGGTTTTATAACACGTCATCTACCTTTCAAGATTGAAAGAGACTAATTTGTCATTCTAGAATTGTTATTATATTCGTGCAAATACATATTCGTCGTAAACGAATGTTTAACTTACAACATTCACGGAAGAAGTTTATACAGGGTGTAACAAAAATGTTGTCCGACCCGGAAATGGGGCACTCGGGGGTGAATTGGAACAAGTTTTTCCTTAGAAACAATGTAATCTGAGGCTTCGTTACCGAGATATTAACGAAAAACCCCGACCAATCAGAGCACGAGTTTGCCAGCTGAGTTCCTGCGCTAGTGGTGGCTACGCGCTGCGACTGGTAGGCAGCGTTACCGCGGGAAATCGGCTGGCAAACGCGCGCTCTGATTGGTCGGGGTTTTTCGTTAATATCTCGGTAACGAAGCCTCAGATTACATTGTTGCTAAGGAAAAACTTGTTCCAATTCACCCCCCGAGTGCCCTATTTCCGGGTCGGACAACATTTTTTTACACCCTGTATATTTCCTAATCTTTGACAACTATATGTTACCCTTTATTAATACGTAAATTACATATTATTGAGCACGAGATGAGAGGGGCCTCAGATGTAAAGTAAATGTACTTCTGTAAGATACGCACGGCCCTGACTGCAGTTTCACCAATGGGCCTTCGGTCACCCACAAAGTTCCTAGTTGTAAAATCAGTCGGGGGTCCCGCTCCACGAAAGCTCTTTCACGGACAGTACTCTCTGTGTATTGTGCATAAAAAGAAATAACGGTTGTTAATCTATTCACATTTAACAATTTCATTGGATCAGTATCAGCTAACTTTTTTAGTAGATTGATTATTATTATATTATACCAAATACAATATTTTTACAATAAATTCATGCAGGTATAAAATCTCTTTTTACTGGATGATGAGGTTTTCAAGTCTTCTTAAATATAATAGATTAAGATTAATTAATTGTGTGATTTCAGTAAAATATTCGACTGTATTTTATTTCATCTGTTGTAGATTCTTTGGGCTGGATGCGACAAGCATGTCAAACACCAGGTTACTACAATTATTTAGGATCGATGACAACTTTTCCGTTCTACGAGAATGCCACCTGGATTGTTTTCCCGGAAGCAGTCCGGATATCCGAAAACCAAGCGAATTTATTCCGAATGATATGCAACAAGCATGGCGCCCGCATAACAGAAAATTATCGGGAAATACAAGATTTAAGTGGTCGGACAATTTACTACGTAAACTAAATCATACTTGTCTGTATAAGAAATTATAGACATTGTGTAGATTGTCAAGTATAGTTTTCTAAATAATACATATGTTATAGACCAATTAATACGGAAATTATTCATAATGCCTGACCATTATGAATAATGGCAAGCAAAATCAAGCACTGTAACAAATTTCACGTTGTCTATCATGATATATCACGTTAACCAGTCAATAAGGTATTTCTATCGTCTGGTCGGACAAAATGATAATAATGATACCTTTTCTCTTGAACTGTCTCTACTTAACTCCGAAATAGATATGCGTGGAAACACGTAAAATAACTGTCTGTAAGCAACTCTGAAGCATTATACTGATCCGAGTTGGTTAGACAGTTCAACGAAAAAAGTCACTCAGAGTTGGTTAGAGACAGTTATTTTGTGTTTCCACGCATACCTATTTCGGAGTTGATTAAAAACAGTTCAAGAAAAAGTCATTCAGAGTGTCAAATCAAATTTCCCAGAAGGATTGTAGCGTTATTCATAATGTCTGATCAACTTAATAAATCAATCAATATTTATCAAGCTGCACGGCCGTTTTAGCCATTACTTATAATGACCGGGTATTATAAATAGTGACCTATTAATCACTTGGTCCATAACATATACATCAAATTATGTATACAACGTTTAGTGAAACTCTAGTGTACAAAGGAGGTCTGTTAAATATAAAATTGTACCAAAAGCATCGACTTTTTACTTGCAGCTTCAGACTGAGGAAGTTTGTAGAAATTCCGATTTTTATTGGTCATATCAGAAAAGCTTGCACTAATGAAAAAGTCATTTAATCTATGATGCGATTTATTATCTAGGGAAAAATTTTTGAATTTTATTATTTCTTTATTTATGTTACTGTGTTCTTATACATTTGTCTTGTATATACCATGAGTGTATAAAATTTACAATTTAACAAAGGAAATTAGTTGTAATTTTATTGTTGGAAACGTTATTATTGAAATTTAAAAAGTTTAGCACTCGAAGCTGAAATAAAACTTTATTTATGTTTATTGAACTTGTTCTTTAATTCTACTTTTTGCATTTTTTATGTTTCTGGCGTCGCATATGGATTCCTAGATACATGGAATGATTGTATAAAATTCGCAGTATATTCTTGATGTATCTAACAATAACTCGAACGAAATTTCGATATTTTAAATAACGTAAAATGTTATTATACGATTGACGGTGCGCAACAACCTTCATTGCAAGGTTTCAAAGATGTAACCTTCAATGTAATACTCAATTTTAGTATTTATTTCGGCTTCGTGGCTGTAACAATTTGTAACGCTTTCGATATTCTATAAAATTAATGAAAGGAATTCCTGATAGTTGAAGTACCAATCAAAGAAAGAATGGCAAGAAGAACAAGCAAAAAAACTAAAAGGGTAGGTTAGTACAAGGGAACAGGTTATTCTTATTATCTATATCAATGGTATTTTGAGATTTCCAATATATTTACATTGGTCTATTAGTTGCAAAAACGTTTAAGCCTTCTGGTTTCATTTCAACGTCATCTTCGGGCTTACCTAAATGGCGACAATCACCGATTGACTTGACCAGAACAGCCACGTGGCCTAAAAAATTTCCGTCGTTATATTTAACGAATTATTGGTCAGACGAAAGTGCAGCTATAATAACGAATACAGGCAAAACAGGTTCTCTTTGAATATTTTCAGTCATTACAGTGAAATTCTGATTAAAATTATTGTTTTGAGTTCAACTTGACAAACCGTTTAGAAGTAGAGTAATTTCAAATATCTAACGCGTGTGTAACAATGAAATAACATTACACCGCATTAATTAATTTTCAGTCAGCGTTGAATTTGCAAATAGAAGATTGCCCACCATGACAGGTGGTCCTTTGGGCAACGACACGTATCAGTTTATGAATGTGCAATTCCGTTGGGGTGTTGAAAATTCACTTGGCGCTGAACACTCTGTGGATGGTATTTGGTTAGACGATACATCTTGAACCAATATATCGTAGTCATACCGCTGAATATTCCATAGAATTCGCTCGATACAGGTACTCCATGGAAGCACAAGTAATGCATTGGAATATTCGTTATGGAACTATGGAAAGATGTTTCGATAAACCAGATGGAATCGCAATACTCTCGTACCTCATGCAAGTAGGAATCGAGGTAATAGTTAATCCAATCGATTTCTGGATAATGTGTGTTCCAATAGGTCGTCGGATGTCCTGGAATCCCGGATAATCCTTCTCTTAAGCCGATTACGGACAATTTGTGCAAGATTAAAAGAATGGGCAGCAACACTGAAATTCCACCAAGTAAACAAATTTTTTTTTAAAAACATGATGCATATAATTAATTCACGTTTCTTTTACCGATAAATGAACCTTCACTAGTGGAATTAACTTTTTTCATAAGCTTCAAATTTAATTGATCGTATTAATTGAAAAAGAAGAACGAATATTCAAAACTTGCATCAGAAAAATTACATGAAAAAAGAAATGACGGAGCGAAAGGAAAAACAAAAAGAATGTTATTTTCTTGATACCAGTGTATCAAGTCACACGGTGGAGATTATTATTAGAACTGCGTTTTCTATTACATATATATAAATTTTTCAACCCTCGTACACTTTTCGGGTCAATTTGACCCAAAGGCTATGTTTGATACACATATTATAATCTAGCGATCGTCAAGTATATTTCCTTAATTCAATTTTAATTCAGGCCCAATTTAATTCAAGGAGTTGTAATGCAATAGTTTATTAGACAGTGATTGGACAGTGTACGAGCGTTAAATTACTGGGTTTTCAAATTAATTATATGTATAATAATATTAAATGTATTATATATTACTACATGAAAAAGTTCCCCTTATTAATAACGCTTTAAAATGTTTCTTAGCGAATTGTCTGGCTTGGATGCTGGAAGCCTGTCTGGGACACGGGTATTACGTTTATCCTGGTTCCCTTACAACGCACCCGTACAGTGAATGCGTTATTTGGATAATTGCATCGACTGTGACGAAGATATCGCTTCGTCAGGTATTATTTAATGCAATACTTTTTCTCTATTCATATATACATATACATATAGAGATACATATAACCCATATAATCTTATGATCACTATTATTCAGCATTTTATTTTATTTTTCCATACAGATGGATGCATTTAGAGCTCTTCGCAATATTAGATCAGAAAATATATTAGAAAATCGAAGACCGCAACAGAACATTCACAGAAGAAGAATTTTCTTTGCCACCGATAGCGCAGTTGCATAATGAAAATTACCTTTAAAACAACAAATAAACATTTTAATATGTTCAATATCTGTAGAGTAACAAATTTCTGAAGTTAAAAATAATTGTCTAAATCTTTAAAAAACTATTCCATTAATTGTAATAGTGTGTTTTACAGTTATAACCAAGTCGGGAATACCTAAGTATAATATCCGTATATATTCCTAACTGTGAATACTCTATTGCGTATTCTTAGCACCGTTCAAAGTCTTATAATAAATATAGGAAGAGTCACACTCAACTATTTATTTGCCTCTCAAATGTCACACTGAAACATAACCCACTATTATTTAACATATATACACAATACACTTTCATCATGTCATTCTCCAGGAAAAAATAAATTCTCAAGTCATGTGTCTGTACGTTTCGTTTCGATAAATGTTCTGTCCGTACTGTAAAAATGTTAGGATACAACGGTTTAATTGGTACTCAGTCAAATGGAGTTCTAAATATTTTATCAGGTTATGAGATGCGTATAAAAAATATTTATGAATCTCTTTTAAGGATTACCATCAACAGGACAATCACCAATTGATTTAGACGACAGAATAACACGGCCACGCAGGTATCCTCCTTTGGTTCTGAATGGCCATTGGTTGCAGGACGGCGAAGCACGTTTGATGAATAGTGGACACGTAGGTAATGTAAGAAATATTCAATATTTTATAAATTAACCACTTTGATTCCGATGTATTAGGTGTGCCAATAAGTAATGCACTATTTTTCGTTAACTTCTATGTTTGTTTCGAATGAACTCAAACATTGATGCTACCTTAACAATATTTGGTATGTGTTTCCAACAGCCTCTGTCATTATCACTGAACAAAAGATCGAACAAATATTCTAAATTCAAATTCTATCATAACGTTATTACAAGCATAATGAATTACTTATTGATACATTTAATAATTTTAAGTTTCCACTTGTATGGGTGACAATAGAACAAATACTTCCACAGAAAAAGAAATAAATTAATCCAATGAAAAATTCACGATGAAAGATTTGCTTCCTTAATGTTACGAAAAACAATAAATAATTCAGAGTTCATCGAAGGAGTAAAAACTGTCTAATCAACATAGGTTCTAAAATCCTTCGATGTAAAATTAACTTTTACATTTACGAGCGTTCGATATCGCAAGTAAATCTCTTCGGAACAATATTGAATGTAAACAGCAAAATCGATTTGGAGATACATTAATTCAGGATATGGCGACCAGCAATCCGAGATACGGATGAAATAAAAGGAAGACATGTGCAAGATCTGTAACGGATGAAAAAACAAACTTTCATATTTTTCTTTGAAAGGATTGATTTTAGGACCTACGGTGATTAGGCATTTGTTACTCCTCTCGGTGAATACTATAAGCCACGAAAGTCTTAGAACTTTTCTTTTATCGTTCTGCATAGCTGTGGAGGGCTAGCATATTTTGCCATTTACTATTCAGTACTTCACAAAATGATCTCGTCAACAAAACTGGTCTTAATATTCGTCCTAAAAATAAAAATTAAATTCCAAATACAAGTGAAAATGCCATGAGTCCAAGTAAATCCAAATACCCTCTTCTGGGTGATTGCAGGATCCATCAGTATTACAAGAGTTAATAATAATATTTAAATATTCCATCAACGTGAAGTGTCTTGTCTAACATATTTTCTTAATATTTAGCGAAGATAATTTTAACCGGAGACCGAATTCCATCTACGGTTTCTGGTGGACCACTCGCAAATGATGTGTACGAATTCTGTGATGTGCATTTCCATTGGGGTGAAGATAATTGCATGGGCGCTGAACACACGATCAATGGCACTTGGTAAAAGATCAATACATTTGTAAATTTTTAATCACTTAAAACACGTGATGTCACTATAATACGTTTCTTACAAAAATATTATGTTGCTCAGGTATTCGATGGAATGCCACGCGGTACATTGGAATAGAAAGTACATAACGCAAGAAGAATGTTACAGGCATAAAGACGGACTATGCATTTTGGCGTATTTGTTCCTAGTATGGAGTATTGATAACACGTGTACATGGTTTGCTCGAAAAGCTCCCGGAATGGTTCAATAAAAAACATGTCACTTATACACAAATTTTATTAATTCAATTCTCGACGTGAACGCTTCTTTTGTTAGTATATGTACAACTTTCAACCTTCCAGAAGTCCTTCAAAAACCCTATGGAAATCATTCTTTAGGATGGCCTTCAAATAGCTAGTTACGGTTCTTTGAATTTCTAAAATTCACTCATATCGTTTCTTCTTCATCAGAAATTTGACTCCTGGGAATAAACCAGCAGACTTCTATTTAATTCAAAAAATCTATTTGGGAAATTCAAAGAACCGTAGCGAGCTGTGTAAAAATCATCCCGAAAAATGATTTCCCTACGGTTTTTGAATGACTTTGAGAACGCTGCAAATTGTGCATTGAAAGATACGCCGTTGTAGAGAATTAAATTAATGAAATTTGTTTAGGTGCAAAATTGATGTTTTTATTGAATTATTCCGGGAACTTTCTAGACAAATTATATATTGTCATTATACAGGGTGAGTCACCTAAGAATTTCACCTGAAATATTTCCGTTGGTTTTAATGATACGAGAAAATGAGTAAGGGAAGAAATGTTTGCTTCAGTAGGACAATTATTGTTACATGGAAGATGTCTTTCTCAAGGTCATATTTTCCGATATTTCAAGGTCATCGTCGTTTTTTTAAACGGGATAAGGTATTCTGATTAGTGTAATATTGTATCCAATGAAAAGACAAATTCAACCATGTATAATATGTTAACCTCCAAATGACCTTCGCTGGAGTTATACTGCAACAAGCATATCTTAACGTACGAAAACGATGTTCGTGCTTCCCGTACTCTAGTAGGATTCCATTGATGTAAACATTGAAACATTTCCGAAAAATATCCCTTGTTTATAAACTGTCGTATCCAAGAAATATCTTTTAACAATTTAGTATCTTTAAGCATTAAAAAGCACACAAACATTTCCTATCTTTAAACATTATAGTAGTTTTTAAAACAATTTTAAGATCACTGATATTTTCTTAATCGGAATCTTATATTTTACCAATATTCTTAAAGGGCATAAAAAACCATTTCAAGTACCTTAATAACCATACCGTTCCCATCATTTAACCTTGAGATATTTTCATCTGAACAGCTCTTAACTCGTAAACGTATAATTCAGTATATTTCAATTATGTCCAGAGTACATAATTTCTCTGAAATTCAGAAATTTGAATTACGTACAAATAACGAGAATATTTATGTGGTCCACCCTGTACAATTTCAACCCATTTATTGCTACTTGTAAATACAAGCATGTATTATAAAAGGTGCAGCCAGCTTGCTGCGTGTGTGTTAATCCGCAAATGGAAAGAATAACAGAAAGGTTGAAGTTCGTTGTTGAAGCGGATTCGGAAACTAAAATACCACCCAGTATGTATGAACAATAATATCAATAATGAGATACATTTTATAAGAATTGTATTATTAAGAAATTATATAACCTCTTCAGAAATTAATGTATGCACTTTGAGTTTCATTTATTTATTCAGATTATATTACAATAAATAAAACTTGCAATTTGCAGTGAATTAACAATACCTCAGAATTAAAAAGTGCTTATGGATGTACACTAGTACTAGACAATGTCTACTATAAAAAAATAACACATAGTCTTTGTGTTTGTTCTAGACTCTCTGTCATTTATGCGGAGTGCCACATACTGCAGTAGATACTATACATATTCAGGATCATATAATGTTTCTGAATGTCCTGAATGCGCTACTTTAATCGTTTTCCCTGTAGTTAATCCAATACAATGTAGCGAAGTAAGTACAGTATAGTGTTAATCAATTTTAATTACATTAACAATTACGAATCGACAGATCAATGAATTCCGGAAACTAAGGAACAAAGATGGGCAGCCTATAAAGTCGAATCGACGAAACACGCAACCCTTAAAGTGTAGAAAAATATATTTAGCAGTGTCTTAAAAGTAATATTACCCAATGAATATCTTTGACTAGTTTTTATCAACCATTCTGTACCGACCATAGGCAAATATAAAACAAATTACTTTATAAAGGGACATTAATTTATCATGTTTTCAAAATGATCACCCACCGTAGCTATGAGGTATCGTGAACGTAGCTTGAAATTTTCAATAACAAAAAAAAATAAATAAATAATGCATGGTAATAATAAATAATTTCCAGTTGAGTATCCTCTATTTCCGTTACGTTTTACCACTATTCTCATTATTCCACTAAAACAATTTGTTTTTTAGTGTTCAAACTAGCCATGAACAGGAGCCGCTTGTTAAGGGTCTACTCTACATCTATACCTGGTGATACTGCTTTAGAAACCGCAGTCAAGGCCGTAGTATATCTGACCGTAGTTTCGTCAACAGGCGTTCGATTCACCACAATTTGTCTAAATTTTGTCTGACGTAAGAATAACCCCATTTCACGCTGTGACGGATCTAAGAGGGCGTTACAACGTCTAAACCGTCACTTGTGCACTGTTTTCGTTGGCGTCGGGGACGCCATGCCTTTGGGCTATACAGGGTGTAACAAAAATGTTGTCCGACCCGAAAATGGGACACTCGGGGTTGCAAACTCGCGCTCTGATTGGTCGGGGTTTTTCGTTAATATCTCGGAAACGAAGCCTCAGATTACATTGTTGCTAAGGAAAAACTTGTTCTAATTCACCTCCTGAGTGCCCCATTTCCGGGTCGGACAACGTTTTTGTTACACCCTGTATGTATACATGTACCGTTAATTGGTAAGAGACCGGTAAAGATAGCGAGCTACGAACACATGCGTCCAAATCGGTCGGCAGTAGTGGAGACTGCACAGATCGGTCGAAAACTCGTCCGAGCGTAAGGTTGTTCTTACGTGGAACAAAGTTTAGTTGTAAAATTATTCGGTGTCCTCGTTCGCTAAAGCACTACTACCGTGTATAAAGTATAAACCAAACTTGCCCAATGTGTGTTCCGCGGGCCGAATTGTCCAGCGCCCCTACCGGCCTTTCGTGCAATCCGTTTACTAGTCACGATCAGTTGTGCTGTTTAGCGATCGGTAGACGAGACACAACGGTCCGAGCACGCGCACGCGCCTTCTTATTTCTGCACCGTCCCGCACGCCAATCGTGACATAGACTGTATGCCGTCATGTGGGTGTAGAGGGGGTAATTCCTCTACGACAGAAACAGTCGGCCGTTAGGGGCGCGGATCGATGTGTCCCGTGGTCCACATGTTGAGCAAGCCTGAAATATAGTTGCTTCAAAGATATAGCGTTAACCATAAACCCGACCGACCCTAAAGTTTGTGTTTCAGCAGCCGAATCCTGTCACTCGATACCCTTGAGGTGTAAAAACTGTGCTCGACCATCGTTCAAAGGTGTAAGGCGTCAATTTGGGATTGGTTTTCTGTTTTAATGCAATTAAACAAGTTATTATAGCGTACTAATTTCAGATTTAAAATACTTCTATCCCTTTTATTCTTGATGAAAGCTAATGAAAACGTAATTTCTTTCAAATCTTCCAGTCTTTTTCGTTTTGTTCTTTGGAACCCCATAGCTGAAAGTTGCATATGACCTGAGTGCGATGGGACACAATGGGCTCCCGATGATCGAGTACTAATGGTTTAAGGGTCGACCACGTTTATGGCTGACGCTATATCTTTGAAGCAGCTATATACTGTATCGTTCCCATCAAATGTACAGTCGATGGGCACCATTTTATGTCCTCGTAAAGCCATTAAATTGTAAAGGTACCCCCGTTTCGGTAGCTGAAACTATAATTTGAGACGTTCAAGCATCTTTAGGACCCTGCAATGTCAATTCGGAATGGATTGCCTGCAGTTTAATTTTTACCAATACAGTAATTACTTTGAGTAGGAGGCAGCAGAGGCTAAATACCGCTCACCTTTGATGAAATATTATAAGCAGAAGTTTTAAATATCAATTCCGAAATGACGTTTGCATCCTAAAATTCAGGCCACTTCTAGGTATCTTAATTTTATGAGGACACACTATTACGCCCGTCGGCTATACATACTTACATCCCCCAATTGTAAGATGACACAGACATCTCAATTCTGTCGCAGTAATCCTGAAGCACAGCCCAGTACAGTAAGCTTTACCGTATATAGACAGCTTTTAATTCCTTATTTATCAAGTTCGTTCAGATTATTAAACGAGTCAATTGTCGCAAATACCCGTTCTACTGTCGTATCAAAAAATTCATAAATACGAATAAAAAATATTTCCTTGTATGGACGATCGTTCGTTACAGTGTAAGACTTTTTGGAAGTTTCATGAACCTGAATAATTGGCACGCGAGAACTTGAGTTTCGTCCACGTTTGTTACGCGATATATTGCTTCTAACAGATCCCTGAAACGCTGTTGGCTTTATATTATTTATTTCTGGCCCTACGAGAACAGATTCTGTAGATTGTTTCATGAAACAAGCAGTTTTAGCGTACTCGCTTTCGAATTCGAAACGGTTAAAAAACGAGCACAACAAATTGTATACCATTTCGTGTTTGGTGTATTGACTGGGTACACATAAGCTGGGTTTCAGACATTCTTTATAAAGCTGACTGAATTGCAACAGCATAGGATGCCTAAGTTCTGGCTGTTTAATTGTTAATAACGTCTGTCGGAGATCTTCCACGCATAAATTCCAACGCAGTTCCTTTTGGTTCGTTGCGCTGTAGTATATTTTATGAAATTCCGTAATAATACTCGGATGATAAAAGCATAATGGATTTTTTGCTAAGAATATCTCCGATTCTAGAAATAGAGACCCATAGCAAGGTCCTGGTATTTGAACAGAATACATGTCCTCCATTATTTCGTTAATTACCTCCCGTATCGTGGTATCACGAATACAATGGTCCAAGTACTCATCGACAAGATCATAGGTCAGAATATTTGCTGGACTTTCGGCACAACCAGAAAGTCGGAATATTAATGGGGACGGACACAAATCGGGATCAGTTTTAAATCTCCAAAGTTCCGAGAAAACACCTAATGTTCGAGGTCGGTACCAAAACTGCAATTTAACTATCTGCCCAGGTGGAATCACCCCTTTCGTCTTATTGAAGTAAAAAGGACTCAGTCGTCTCTTCATACGTATTGTCGTCGGCCCAGAAGCCCCGTTTCGCCATTCATAAATAATTACACGATTTCCTTTGTTCTCCAATTCAATCTCCTTTTCCGTTCTCCTGTTTACTCGCGCAGAGAAAGACACGTTCCACGTGATTGGATCAGATTTTCCGTACTCAAAAGCAGATCTTGGCCCTATTATTTCCCGATCTTGAATCCTCAGTACGATCGCCTGATCTTGAAGCTCCTCTGGATCACGTTGATCTTCCTCTTCGTCTTTTTCCAACAGATCGTCCGAAATTGTTATCGGTGGAATTCTTTTTGCTTTCACTTTTAATCGTGGACTTTGACCATGGATTACTAGATGCCTCGTTTCTGGTTCCTTCGGCACGAGCAACGCGATTTCCTTCGACAACTCAATTTTTCGTTTCATTAAATATTGACTCCGCTTCCATAATGGTTCCTTCGACTTCAAACCAACCAGATCCTTTTCTTTTTCCATTAACTCCGGCAAATCGACGTACATCAATTCCGGAAGTACATTCAATTCCTTCTTGCTCGGTGTAATCGCGACGATCGGTAAACACGGATCGCCGTGATTGGACAATGTTTCGGGAGTCCTCCAAAATTCTGGCCCACCGCGAAATTTGTCTGGAATAACTGGCGCCGGAACAGTCGCGTAATCCATTAAATTTCTCATTTCGACGAACGATCGAACGGTCTCGGAAGTATTCAAAACTTGATCGGTTCGATGACGACCAGTAAACGACTCGATGTGCTTGTACTGTTTCTTTCGGTTTGCTAACCATTTTTTCCAATTGACCAATGGACGATCTTCAGGGTAAACGATATCCTCTTTATAGAAGGTTCTATCGAACACGCGTATAGATTGTGGCAATTTCTTCGACCATTTTCTTGGTTCCTCTGATTTGCCGATTTTTCGCGCGTAATCCATGAGTGACCTGCAAAATCACTTACGAAGCAGTTATTGGTATACTCTGTACTTTAATGTAGGCAGAGACGCTTAGTTGTATTGCACAATAGAACGGATAATATGTTGTAACTAATGGAAAACGTGAAGAACTGTCACATGATATGCGCATTTTACTCAGTTATTAGCACATGTTTCGATTCACATGAAGTTGTCTGTATTCACTCAAGTTTACATCGTTATTATTGTTACGTTGTCGCGAGAATAGGTGTTTGGTTCAAGCGATATTTAGGGTTATCGATATGCGAGTGTTGAAAGCGCGAAGTTTGAAACAGATGTAATAGGAGAAGTGAGAAAAGTGAAGTTGGCACATGTAGGAAGGAATTGAAATCAGTAGATACTCATCCAAAAGGATAGATTTCAAATTATTTATGTTTGAACAATTTCTCTTTATCTCCCTCTTCTAATATGCAAAACAATGCTGAGGTGTTAAAACGTTCGCGAACTGGACAATTGATAAATGAAAGGAAATGCATTGGCAAATAGGAAGTCTTTCTAATTAATTAATAATCTCCTGATTGGATGTCGGTATTTAAGACATTTTGATATTAAACAAATTGTATTTGTTTTTATAATCGGTCAAGGAGATGACTATCCTTTTTTCTTTTTTCTGCCATTCATAAAAGTAAAACATAAAAAGTATTTGTAAAAGTTCTTAGTAAATTGATTTACATAAAGAAATATTGAAATTAAAATTAAAGAGTTGTGAACAGTTTAAATCGTAATTGTTATTTAATTGAATATTTAAATACAATTTTACAACTAAAAGAGCCCCATAGACGCTAGCTCACGCCATTTTTCCCAGGAAGCTTTAAAATTCACTAAGGAGAACGCAACATTATAAATGTGCAATTTATAGTAACTCATAGGTATAATACAAAATAATGTGTGTACTGATGCTACAGATTCTTTTGACGAATGGCCTGAAAAAAAACACTGTCTGTCGAGTTCATAAAAATTTACAGTAATTTTTTCAATTAACTTTTATTCAAGACTATTTTCCATAAGTACCAGTTCTTCCGTTTCCTTTTTTTATATGCGTTTTGCACATTTTTACTTACTGTTTAAAACAAAATCATTGGTTGTTTATTATCCATTATGTTACATTTTTCTTGTACATTTTTACTTACTATTTAAAACAAAATTATTATTGTTATTATAAATCAACGTTTTAGATATAAATGAGCAATTTCTGCATTCAACTTCAATGTGTATGGATGAAGAGACAATTTCGTTTCTCTCAGTTTTCACGTGACAGTAAATTGCAACTTTTACTATCATGATACGAAATGTTATGATTTTTGTAGTCGTGAAAACTAGAAGTAGCGTTGTCATGGCATTGGATTTCGTGTCACCACTTTAATGTCACAAATTCCAATCATTTTGATTTATAAGTGAAGTTTGTAAGGCAGTGTCACGCACTGTACGTGGTGAAAATTATCGTATTGTTGCGACTTTATGTATATTATTGGTATTGTATACAAGTAGAAAAACATGAAAGTTATTAATATTTATTCCTTCACTCAATCTACTTCCGTATCCAAACTTGTTTCTTCCACTTCCTACTAATTCTGTTGCTTTCACAATTTCTAATTTCACAAACAACACGAACAACTGTTTAAACTGCTTCACTGAACGTCATATTTCAGAGTAACTAAATTTCACGACATTAAGCTCTGTGAAACCATCTGCAAGAAGATATGGTGTCGTGACAGCAAAAGCCATGCTTTTTAATGTCACATGAAAATATGAATGTCTAATGAAGTTGCAGTTAATTATACATAAAAAAAATCGAAGTGATGTGGGTTAACGTTAAAATTATTTCAACTCAAGATGAATCCAACAGGTACGCAACAATTTTAGATGTAGATTACAAATTGTCGTTTCCAATTTTATAAATTCTCTTGATGTGCTTTCAACATTAATTATTTAAACCACGAATTTTGTTAGAACCAGTTGAAACGAATACACAAAATGCCACGTTGATTGAACGTTTAATTTTTACTAACGCTGACTTGGAATCTCCAGTCGATTTAAATATTAGCCTGATGACAGTTATCAAGTTGAATCCCTTGCAATGGGTTAACATTGATATAACACCCAGGAAAATGAAAATTACTAATACAGGTTACACAGGTAAAACATGTTATTTGTAACTTATCATCTGTAATTAATTGTCGTTAAAAATTATTTGTCAATAGTAATTCTTAGTGCAACCTGGGTAACGGATCGGCCGTATCTTACCGATGGACCGTTCACAGCAAAGTATGTGCTTTCACAAATTCATTTTCATTGGGGAGAGAACGATATGAATGGTAGCGAACACACGGTCGATGGTGCAAGGTTTACAATACATTTGAACATTTTATTATTTTTAATACCTATATTACTTATACATAATGTAAGTAATAATTAGATTGCGAATGTTTATGCAAATTTTATGCGAATGTTATGCAACGTTTTCATAGATTATTTAACAAAAACTAACGGAACAAAGAACAATGAAAGAATTGTAAAAAACAAAATCAAATGAGGTCTTTATTAATGTTTGTTTAAGCTTCCATTTCATTGTACTTTGAACATTTGCGTATTCCACAAATACATAACATTTGTGTTATAGTGACAATAATTTCTCTTATTTCTACACATGGAATCTTTAGTGGCTCCAAAATAAATAAAATATTCAATACTTTCATCTGTGTGTATGTAAATATTATTTCATTCAAATTACAATTGAAAATCTTTAGTGTGAAATATATTTAGTTTCGGACATGTGTATTGTGGAGTCACGTAAAAGTAAAGAAAATAAAAAAAATTAACATTCGTTAGCAATACGTTGGAAATAAAAGAAAAATAATTTATACATAAGTATTGGAATATTGTTTTTTTTATGAACTAATTTCATTTGATTTCATTCGAAGTATGCCAATGGAATGTCACGCAGTTCACTACAAGAGCAACTACGAAACATTGGAATTAGCTCTAAAACGGACTGATGGAGTTGTTATTGTAGTATATCTTTGTAAGGTATGAAATATATGTGCATACATTAAATGATTACAACTACGTAATTTAAAGTGTTTAGTTACAGAATAAGCCAAATGAATTTATACATCAAATTGTCAAGAACTTTCCTACTATTCGAGCAGCGAATTCCTCAGTTCGCTTAGTGCCTATGAACCTAACAAATATTCTGAGACCGTTTACTGAAGATTATTTTTTGTATCGGGGCTCTATAGTAACAAGTACTAATATACACAAAATTATGTGGGTAATTAGTAGGGAACCAGTAGGAGTATCAATTGAGCAAGTAAGTTTACTGATAGTTTGTCATACCTACACCTCTAATGTCTATACAGGTTACAGTTACAACACTATTAGGTCGTTGCACATGAAATAAATGATTTTATTGATAGGTATATTTGAAAAATTTTGAATGAGAATTATTAACATACATTCTTTCATGATTGCAAACCTACACGGTGTACTCTACTCGTTTGAAATTTATATGTTCTAAATCTAGCGTACCAATAAAACCAATTATGTTAAACACTAAATTTAATTAAGATAGAGGATCAATCTCAGTTAAATACTGTCATTTTCATCACGTGTATTAAAAGATGGACATTTAAGCCGAATTCATAAGTAAGGTTAAGTTTCTGCTAAAAAAATACTATTTAGTGATGTTAACATTCACCGAAAAAGTGGCAGCTAAACGTGTTTTTAAAAAGTCTACAAATTCAGTATAATGCACAATTATGTAATTAATACAAAACTAAAAATACGAATTAACACTTTCACTGCCATGTCACCCAAATATGGGTGACAGATACATTCTAAAGGGGGCTGGATTATTTAAATACCATTAACAAACTTTGAAAAATTAATATCGCATTATAATTTAAAACTAAAGATATATATTTTAGACGATTTATTACTTAAAATACGAAATAAAGTGTGTCTAGTTACGTACAGCATTTCTCACTGTGGCATTCACCGTGTTAAAAATCGACCAAAACATACTCGCCTTATTTACCAAGCATCTGAATATTTAATACAAAATTCATATCTAGCTCTGACAGTGAGCGCTGAATCGTGTACACCAGCAAGGTAATAATAGTACGTCGTTAATTAAAAATTGAGTGACGTCTATAATATTGTCCCATAATTTAAATAATATTATCACGATTTCCAATTTATTGTTCCTTTTCCATTATACGTCTATTCCAGTAATGAGCAACCCGCGTCCCACTGAAGTTGTTTGTGCAACCCACTTTAACCAGTTAGAGTGAAAAATTTTCGCGTTTCATACAATAAGTATACGAATGTATGAAACAATGAATAAATTAGATTTTTTAAAGTTGAGATTACGGTTGCAGCGGTTTTATACGGATTATTAGATTTTCAATATTGTATCCCGTTATAAAAAAAGGCTGCTCATCATTGGTCCATTCAGTTATTATACAGCATACAATATTGTGATAATTTTTCCCAGTCGAAGCAAACAATGTATAATGTACAATTGCTTGCTCAGGTTGCAGCATTTCGCACATTAATGAATGAAAGAGGCATGCCCATATTATCGAACGTGCGCATCGTGCAAGAGGCAAAACATAGCAGCATCTTCCATGTTTGTCCATCGGGTTCGACATACGCTTCCCTTTTACCGCTTCCGTGGCATTCATGGTCCAGCACCAAAGATGGAAATAGCCCCAATACAGTTCACGCTTCTATAGAAAATACTTAACCTTGTACCATTCGTCGTTAAAAAATATTACAGAGTACAATATGTGAGTACAGCTTCTTTATTTAAATCTTGCACCTAATAGTTACTGCCTCCTGAACAAATACGCGTTTGCATGCATTTGAAATGGTATATTAATTACAAAATTCGAGAACTATTATAAACATTGAATAATTACGAGACTTTGTGAAAAGTAATAAGTAGACTGCGGATTTTATTCTTTTATAGCATAGGTACTCTAAATTTCATGTACTTAAGGGTTTAATAAAGTTTAAAGAGGTTTTTATTTTACATCGAACCTGATAGAGCATTAAATGATGTAAATAGATTTCTCTTCGACTTCAGTTCTTGTAAATTAGCCCAGGAACATCTATATCTGCGTAAACACACGCAGTCTAGTAGTAAGTATTGTAAAATCAGGAAGTTATGTGAAAAGTAATAAGTCAGTGACGAATTATTTTCGGCGTCTTCGGATTCTTTTGATCCTCTCTTTTTTGATTTCGCAGTTAGGATATAGGGTTGCACAGTCGGCTCCACCGAGACCCAGGATAGAAGCTTTTACAGAATCCAACATTGCCGACCATGGAGATCCTTTTAATACCCTGCTGGATATCCAACTCATTCCTAAACTGGAAAGAAGGATTACATACTTATCTTTCTATATTGTAACATTCTTTAATGGTTTCTCTAGTTTCAAGTTAACGTTTAATGTCACATTTATCGAAATTATGTATGTGAAACTATGGAATCGCGGGCGACCCAAAATAAACTCAAAATATTTTCAATATTATTGAACATTTCCGAACAAATTCTTTTTCTATTCCTCTTTAGACATCTTAAGGAAAAATAACTGCAGCATGCCATTTAAAGAAAGAGAATCAAAGTATAAAAGCTATTTTGAACTGCGTTCTGAAAGGGTCTCTGTTTGATATGCTTTCTTCTTTAGTTAGCCCAGGTATGGTCTTTAGGTCTACATCGACCCAACCATATTTTCATTTCTTTAACAACTGTTACAACTTTTCACAATTCTCCGATTTAATTTTGAGATTAAGAATCTCGTCACTTCAGAAATGTTCTTAGGTTCACGAAATGTGTAAGAAAATTATTACTGATCTGCGTATCTCTCCTTCCTCCTCATTATTTGGAATGTATACCTGGATTGAAAACCGTAGCAGGGTTATGATATTCAGAACTATGTACAATACTACTTGGAGTGCGAACTCATGTGCGAGGAAGTAGGGACGACGGAGGTCCAAAGGAGAAGGAAGATATGCGGTGAACCTAACCATCTTCTTCCTATTATTCTCTCTATCTGTAACATTCTGTAGTAGTGATGGGCACCATCGACTAAACTAAACTATCGACTAGTGACTATTTAATCGCAACATACTATCAACTATTTAGTCGATGGTTTTTAGTCGACTGAAATTTTGCTTTATAGGTTATGTATAGATTACGTCGTCAACTTTTCAGCACCATTGCTGTATTTACCTTTTAGAAATGTATTAGTTCATAGATAGAATTTCGAAAATATAAGTGGTACACACGTTTTTTTAAACAATTACTAATATTCGATTTTTTGTAAGCTATTTAATATTGGCACTTAAAAAATTAACTGCTCTAAATTTTTTATGTAAATCTATTAGGTTAGAAGCAATAATTTGAACAGTTCTTGGTAATGCATAAAAAGATGTATGAAAAAATTGCAATTGGTTTGCATCACGAAGAAAATCAAGATTCAGTCAATAGCTCGACAGTTCGAGCGAGTCGCTTGAAGCGACTAAATTTAATCGACTAAAGTAGTCGCTTCAAGCGACTAATATTAGTCGCCTGAAAGTAGTCGCTTCAAGCGACTAATATTATTCGCCTAAAGTTAGTCGCTTCAAGTGACTAAAGTAGTCGACGATTGAAAGAATTAGTCGACTGAAAGTAGTCGTTGGTTACTATCGACTTAGTCGATAGTTTTTAGTCGATGGTGCCCATCAATATTCTGTAGTACATTTGCGTGTAGAGGTGGTATAGACGCCACGCTCTGGCCTGTGCACGTGTGTAAAGCCACGTCACCGGCAATTGCCGACGCAGTAGGGACGCGGCTTAAGACTCTGAAATAAGTTCACCGCATACCATATAAGTATTCCCTCCTTCTCCGACCGGCTCCCTTCAGTCCGCTTTCCAGTTACTATACAGGGTGTCCCAAAATAGGTGACAGTCCTTGAAAGGGGTAATTGAATGTGAAACAACTTTTTCCTTAACGAAAAAGTTCTCCGAGGCTTTGTTAACGAGATATTAACGAAAAACCCCGACCAATCACACCACCAGTTTGCCAGCTGAGCTCATGGAGTAACGTTGGCTACGTGCTACCGCGAGAGCTCAGCCGGCAGATTAGCGCTCTGATTGGTCGGAGGTTTTCGTTAAGATCTCGTTACCAAAACCTCGGAGAACTTTTTTGTTAAAGAAAAATTTGTTTCAAATCACCCCAGGAATCACCCCTTTGAAAGACTTATAATTATTTTGAGACACCCTGTAGAGCTCAACGGATTATGATCAGTATCACGCAGAAAAAGAAAACGTTGGTAATGATATTATACATCGAAATTGTTTGAAATTCCTCAAAGCAATCAAATATCTAATGATGCATGGTTATAAACATATAAGCGTCCATAGCATTCTGTGTTTTGTAATGTATAACCTACCTCCAAACGGGAACCCAAATTTTACGCGCGTCTATGGTTTGCGTAGAATGTCGATTGTTTTCGCATAGAATTCTGCGAAGACAATTACCAGAATCCATGTCGGCGACGAGGGCACCTTCAATAGACCTCAGAACATTGTAGGACAGCTCATTTAATTCTTCGTTGCTGGCATAAGATAGAGGTAAGCCAGCGATATTCCTCTTCGAACGTTTACCAGTATTCACCATTGTAGCAGCGGTTGCGTTCATAGTGTTCTAGAAAATCAGGTAACTAGAGATTATGAATTTCTCAATTTACTTCTTTACAAACTTAACACGTTGACTACTCTAATGAATTTTTATGCATGCTTTACTGTATATGTCACAGTGCAGTTTTCATAGTCACAAGCATATAATGACAGGCTATTATTTTGTAATATTATTAAACAGAACGGTATATTTATTGCTTCTATAAATTTTCTGTAAGAAAGTCGTTAAAAAGTGTACGAGGAAAGTCACAATATTTTGTAAAGACCACTTTATGGAAGCTTTAATAAAGTCGCGCAAGAGTTTTAATTTCTGCAAATTTTATACAGAATCTCTAGTAAATCGTGGTGTATCCGAGGAGCAGATGGTTTTGCATATAAAAAGGAAGTGAAAACGTAAAACGAAATGTTTCACATGAAGCTTCGTATACGAAGAAATAGGATTTGAAAATTTATTATGCAACTATGGTTTTGAATGTGTCTATCTATTACTTATTACTTCTACTTATACCAAACGTTGGTAAATAATACTATAGAATTACTTGTTTTCCGTCTCACTTGATACATAGATTCTCACTCTTGATTTATACAATATTCTTGTGAAAAGTTGATAATGTTCTACCACTACCAATATATTATAATATATTATAATTATAAGCATTAACTCAACCAGAAACAGTTAGGAATGGACAGACATACGAGTTTTGTAGTACACAAATGTATACATATATAGTAAACGTATTATCAAATCTGATTGTCACCAAAATTGAAGTTTGTATAAATAAAATGACAGTATGTTTAAGTTGTATTCTTACGCGTAGAAACATCTACATTATTGGTTCCACCACGATTTTCTGCATCTTCATGTGTACACTCGCAAAGATAATAATTATTATTTGTTAACTACAATAATTTCCTCTTTACATCACGCTTCGCTTATTAATGTTATTCCAAGTACATATTTTATTTGACAGCATTTACTAGTTATAAGTATTTAAAAAAATTTTGTGACGTCGATTATGAAGGACCAGGATGCTATTGAAAAGACAAGCATAGATCCGTTCACGATAATGGTAGTCAATGTGTTGATGGCGTTAAATGATATACGATACCGTAGCATTCATCAGCAACTGTATAATGAATAAACCAAAGGCTAAAAACGCCAGAGCCGTAAGTGCAATTTCAAAGAAGTCTTTCACCGAAAGTTCACTTCCTTTTCCTTTATAATAATGGGGTTTATGATACTCTTCTTCGTGTTCGTGATAGTACGGTGCTGGGTAATAGTGTTCCTCGTGTATGGCCGGAAAAGTATCGGTGTGAGGTATGAAATGATCACCTCCGTGACCATAAGAGTGACCATAATAGACATTGTGTCCTGAAGAGGACGACAGCATGTGATCTACCCAATCAATAAATAATTGTCTCACAAATCTTCTATGTAGCAAATCTGTCCACAAATTTGTGCATAGTTATGAATACACTCGAACGCCAATTATCCGAACTAATAAGGAAACAGATCCGTTCTGGCAAGTGATTTTCTTGCATAATCAGTCTAGTGGACTCAAAGTTTCGAATATGTTATAAAAAGATTGTAAATAAAACACAATTGAATGGTGGTTGTTTAGTGGATAAAAGAATACACGATGATAACGTATCATAATAAGCAAATAAATCATTTTCAAAAATTGCTAAGTCCCATATTCATTTTAAAACAAATATTTCAAAAGCATTGATTTTTTCTTTTGCTTTCATCCATCTTCACGCAACAGCTTTGCAGTTTAATGTGATAGGCTGATAGGTGAATATTTCCGTCATTTCTTCATCTGTGTAAAGGCTCCCACAAACTAACGCGATATATTCGCAGCGGTAACGAATTTTGTAAAGGAATATCATATGGATAAAATATTATAATGTTTAAGGACATTATAATATTTATCAAGATTTATAATCTATGGATGAACAATAAATACATCACATATATTTATCCACTTAGTGATCATAAATACCCTCTCTATATTAATAAGATTTATAGTAATAATTGAAACAATTAAAAATATTATTCTAAATAATAACATATTATTATACTAAACAATTATTCAATCTATATATTCATATTTAATACAATAATAATAATCATATCATTAATTCAATGATGACGAGACGTAATTTGAGAAAGAACCATACTAGGATATCATACTTTAAATGTAATAAAATTAATAAAATATAGAATAATTTTATTTATTGTTTCAGAACTATTCTTTTTTATTTCATTTTTCTGAACATATTTTCACAGATCAATTTCACCTAATATTGAAATTGGTAGACTATGACCTCCTTTAAACATTATAATATTTAATCCATATGATATTCCTTTACTAAATTCCATTTAGTTTAGGAAGATTCGCAACAGTTTAAAATGCATGGCGTCTTATGAGGCTGTTCACACCAATGTTGAAAATTTCCGCATAAATTTGTCTATATAAAATATATCGCCGCGAATTATTCACTGCCGCTGCGAATAAAACACGTTGGTTTGTGGGAGCGTACTTTAACAAGGACAAATGAAACAATATCATCTTCCCCCATAATTTTGTATCGTTATCTATTTCTAATCATTACCGAACATTCTCATAATTATAATTCACAATTCTAAGTATATTGTGCATCGAATCTTACAATATCTATAATTTCAATTTAACTAATGTTGTCATTTACATTGTTATGATATGTAATATGTACTCGCGAAATACTAGACTCAGACGTTTGAATTGGAAAGAGTATAATTTTAAAAATGTAATCATCGTTGCATTTTTCGGTTAATCAATATTCGGATAATCAGTATTTTCAGTAACTGTTGACGTACTACAGTATATATTTTGTTAGAAAATGAGCACGAATTTGTGAAGTGAAAAGATTATGGAAAAATTGAATACTGTAAAATAAGAAATTAGGAAACGTTCTTTACCATTTTCATCGCCTTGCTCTTCGTGGAAACCTACTTTGCCAGATGGTATCGGCGCCGGCATCGCGTATCCCGTAACTTCACCATCGAATTCATCAATATTATCATCCCTAGGTCCTTGCATTTTGTTCATCTTCTTACTAGGAGCATAATGTCGGTACACGTCGTCCAATGTCGTCCTTCTAAACAAATCAACATATCCATATTCTAGCTATAAACAGCAATTTAACCTCTTAGCTGTGAATGACAAGTATACTCGTCATGAAGAAATAGAAATTCTTCATTCACTCGTGGTGCGAGGAAAGCAAAGTACCATTTGTTATTCAAATTAAAATTTTTGTAAAAAATTAAAAGTATTTGTAAATTAGAGATATTTTAGAGTATTTCGAGACTACTTGCCTATTTAGACTTGTTCTTTCTGCATCATTCTTCTAAATAATTCTTCTTTTAATAAAAAAAAATAATAAATGTTTAAGTTTTGTAAATAATGTAAATAAATTTCAACAATTTTTCAATTTTACAGCAGCTGCACATACTCTCTGTTTGATGATTATATACCTCGTTATAGCGTCGTTCCAGCGACACAAGGTAGATACATACATACTTTTAAAAAACAACACCGCAACTAAGAGGTTACGATTATGATTATACCCATCATTATCACGCTGACTACCACAGTTTTTAATATTGGAACAATACCATAATAAAATATATTTATTTCTGTTTTTTCTAATAACAATATAAATATTTACACGACGACTTAAACACTCATTTAATATTACTTTGTGTAATTTAATGGGTCCTGTCACCGGTGACCACCATGGGAGATCACGTGTTGAGGACAATTTAAAAGATACAAAAACAATTCAAGGACTAGTAAACTATTTTAAGCATTCCAAATTGTACAGTTAATTGTGAATTTATCTGAATGTGTTATTATTAGTGTCGCCAATAACCCGAACAGATGGTTGATGCGACCATAAATAATAGAGAGAGAAAAAGCATACCCATAACAAAAATTTCGACTTTAACTTCGTTAAAAAAAAATGAATCTAAAATAAAAATTTGGTAACTTAGAAATTTGATTAAATGAACAGCTTATAACTGAAATAATATGGTATAACTATTTCCTTCTTCCTCTGTCTTTGGTAACAGGAAGAAATTTCTCTAAGAAAAGTTATATATTTTATTTTCTAATTGTGTTTCAAAACTCGATACGCATCGAATAGAACTTACATCATTCGTTCTTCTGTGAAAGTTTTAAATACTTACCGTTGTAACCACTGTTTATATTTCACACTTCCTTCATCCGCCAACATTTTGTCATGAACAGTAACATTATCGACGTCCACCAAGTCACGCAATTCATTATTTTCCGTGATGCCGAGCCGCCTTTTAACTCGAGGTGTGCTCATCAATTTCATGATTTCCTCGGCCATGTAACCATGACACAAATATTCATTCATCTTTTTCCTGATTTCATAAATCACGAATCACCAAATGTTTAGATTCACAAGAATAATATAATGTTTCAATCTACCTGTGATACTCCATGTTATTTAACGCATCGCTGGCAGAGCCATCCGCTGTTTTAGTATCAGAAACTATTGATGTATTTTTCGTTGCTTGCTGATCTGGGAATAAGAATGATCCAGGCAGAAGATCAACGGACATTATGTCGTTTTCATCGATACAGAATTCGTTGCCATCGTCGAAGCATTGTTGCCCGACAGTTGCTCGCACCATTGACGAAATCCAACTGAGAAACACGATAAAATAGAATTGCTTGAGGAAAATCATTTGTAAAGGTGTCGACGTGTTACTTCATAGGAGCAAGGTTTTGTCATAACGAATGACAGCACGGTAAAGACTGGCAAGGCAAAACGGAGACACGGTCCTGTAACAAGCTGTTCACCTACTAGAAATAATTGCTTTAACTGTATACATGCCTCAACAACGTTAACAGTGCTTCTCGTGAAAATTACAGTTCCTTAAGAAATAAATTATATGAAATTAATAATTTATAATCGCGATCAAGCCAATGTGATAATATGATTTTTATAAATATGTTGTACATCGTAACAGAATGTACGATTTTATAATAATTTGGAGTAGTCTTTAAAAAAATTACAAATGAAGAAATTTAGTGTTTTATCAATAGACTAGGATTCTATGCAGTTATAGTTTGCGCGATTGTCTGAAACGACTGAAACTCGGTGTGATAAAATGAAGGTTAATGAGGTTTTTATTTTGTTTACAACTTGACCGAACCCTTACTAAAAATTATCCAGTTTTGTCCGATGAAACTCTCTTCCGTCCAGCATAGTCTAACTGTTCAACGATATTTCTTAAATAGTCGATACAAATCGCCCACATGCAAATAGACTGGATTTTCTCAACACATATTTGTACACGTGACTAATCCTGTACCAGTTGGTGACACCACCAGGCGATTTACACGTAATCCGACACCTATGATTAAATACCTTTATTAAAAACCACTTACACTGCTCTTATGAATGTTTTAGGAGCTGAGGGTCTGTCGGGATGGATGGGGATGGGTTTGGCGAGATGAGGTAATGGGAGCTTTGTTCCCCTGGGAACTCGCTCACCTGTCTAATATCTCACGAGAGTGGCTATATCTGCGCCCATACCAATAGCGACCAGTTATACATGGTGCTTACAGAAAATTAATCGCTCAGTTTTCAGAATTCTCGCAATCTCTTTAATCTTCCACTTCTACTTCAAACAGAATGAAGCTTCGTTCCTATGAAAAACTAATTACATTACCGCTTAAAAGCACGAGTAGATTCATTTGCAAACGATACGTCTTAATCTTTGTCAACATGAAACAGTATTAACATTTTTTCAGACAAGTCTTTTTGTTTTACATATACAGTGGGTAAAAAAAGGATTTGTATACAGCCACATTTTTCATACGTATCACAAAAATTCTGTTATTTTATTTTAAGTTGTATTGAGTCGAAACAAGTAATTTCCGTTGTAGACAACGTAAATAATTAATAATAGTACTAAATAATAAATAAAATTAGTGAATACTGAATTACAATTAGGTATCGGTAATAACAGGATTTTCATTCAATAGTTATTACTAAATTTAATAATGATGAAAATTGTATAATAGGTTAACTTTAATTGTAAACTATTATAGATTGAAATAAAGTTGAAAATGCAGCGTGAAAACTATTTGTGACTGCATGTGATAATACGCTTTCAAATGGTAAAGCTGAAAAAACTGCCATAATGGTACAACCGAAAATAAAATAGCAGATATAGCAGTAGAATGGGCTACCAACATTATACGAAGCTTTACTGAAAACACAAACTCCCACATCACGAACGGATCTACAAGAATCTACCTTAAAAATGGTAATGGGAAATGGAAACAATAAAAATGGTAATGGGAAATGGAATGGAAAAATACAGTACCACCACATATTCAGACAATGAACAGTAGTTTCAAAACTAGGGAGAATATACCACTAGACCTGTCAAGAAAAGAACACATTACTTATAAAAATTGTATATACTTATAAAAATAATCTATTTTCATTTACCCTGGAAAAATAGTCCTCCAATTTATGGCAAATGTAATGTATATATAACTGTCCACCACATAATTATACACTGCAATAAAGTACTTGACGTTACGTCAAAGAAACAATGTACATAAACTACAACTTAAACGAGAACTTCTTCAACCATAAAGAAATACGTATATTTCTCCAATTCCTTAAACAAACAAAACTAGTTACAAGTGTAATGTGACTGAACATTATTACAACTTAAACGAGAACTTCTTCAACCATAAAGAAATACGTATATTTCTCCAATTCCTTAAACAAACAAAACTAGTTGCAAGTGTAATGTGACTGAACATTATTACATCTTAAACGAG
This sequence comes from Dufourea novaeangliae, assembly GCF_001272555.1. Taxonomy (NCBI): domain Eukaryota; kingdom Metazoa; phylum Arthropoda; class Insecta; order Hymenoptera; family Halictidae; genus Dufourea; species Dufourea novaeangliae. The sequence goes on along the minus strand of NW_015374075.1, from coordinate 2,995,310 downwards.
AACTTCTTCAAGCATGAAGAAATACGTATATTTCTCCAATTCTTTAAACAAACAAAACTAGTTGCAAGTGTAATGTGACTCAACATTATTACAACTTAAACGAGATCTTCTTCAACCATAAAGAAATACGTATATTTCTCCAATTCCTTAAACAAACAAAACTAGTTACAAGTGTAATGTGACTGAACATTATTACAACTTAAACGAGAACTTCTTCAACCATAAAGAAATACGTATATTTCTCCAATTCCTTAAACAAACAAAACTATTTGCAAGTGTAATGTGACTGAACATTATCGTTGCTGATAACCGCCAAGAATGAATGCGGCACAAAACAATGAGGGAAAAAAACTGCCGTAATGAAACTGAACCACGTATGATATTTTTGCCTATGAATGGTAGCAATGAAGTTGAGTTTAGTGGGATAAAAGGATCTCACAGATGCTGTTTTCAGCAAGGGTGTGGCACCGATAAATTCTCCGTATACGAATGCGTTCCACGGCAATTTGTGCACGCGTTAGTACGCCCTTCTTTACGCAGGTGTTTGATTGATCGTTTCAATTACGTGGCGCAACGTGCATCAAACGTAGAAGTAAAATCCACATCAGGAAGAGGATCGTTCATTCGGGAACTTTACCAAATATCGTAGTCATAAAAGATACTTTTGGTGAATTTGCGGACTTGAACTACCTAACATAACATGAATTCGATACAAACATTTCTTTCTTATTAATACAGTACTACATGTTTATAAGGAAATATTTTTATTTTATTGTGGTCTTTATATTGTATCGACTGCTTCATCATTAGCGGTGCAAGTTAGGTTCTGGATATTATATCTGTGACATTTTGAAATCTGACATGTTTACTCTACTTTGTGGGGAAATTTTCTAATTTTTAATTTTCTTAGTAGGTACTAATAATAATTAATAAGTAAGGTATAAATGATTACATGTTTAATAGCAGTTTCGACTCGTGCAATAAATATTTCCAGTATTGTACTTGATAATATTGAATACTTTTGTCATGAAATTTCTATTTTTTTTAATATTAATTTCTCAATAGAATATTAAATATTTATGTCCGTGAGTGTTGTTTTTACAGAGTTTTCTATATTTCTGCACTTCATGTTACTAAACAAATCAAATTTAATGAAATATATTTTGTCACGTGGAAATATGAAATTTCAGAACCCCTAAAATTTGTAGTGTACCGTACGTTAATATGTATGTATTTTGACAGTATTCAATTTCACTTATCTAAAACGCGTAAACTACAGCGAAAATAATATTTTCATTTGTTAAAATATGCCAGGAAACGATTGAATTAATGTTTCCCCATTTTTATGAAATAGTAGCCATTGAATATGTATCTATAGTATCTATTCATCGTTCAATTCAATGTTTAAGATTTCTCGCGGCATTGAATCAAATTTCAAAAATACACAAATGATAAAACCTTAAAATCATTTGCTGTCATCTTTCCAGATACACAGACTGCCTTTTCTGGAATACGTTGAAAGACGTTTTAAGGGCTCATAATGGTTTCCTGGAAGAAGCGCGGATACCTATCCGTGAAATTCCGTGCGCGTCGACCATGTCGTTACTTCCGCCTTTCACACCTAACGAAAAGGTGATGCACAGCATTTCGTTTCACGTACAAGAGGCTCAATATTTGTTCTCGTCACTTGCACGGTTAAATTTTTTAAGAAGGTTCATAAGCGACACACGTAAGATGCAATTTTATCCACAAAGAAATAATATTCTCTTCATTAATTCCGAAGAAGTGTTCATTTTTTTTTATAGCAGTCATATCATAATAATCAAAAATTTCTTTCATCGTTACCTTCTGAGAATATCGTCCTTACAACTGTTAAAATGGGAAGTCCGTAGTTATTAATTAATTTCACTCATTTCTTGAAAATACTCGTTTTGGTTACTGAATTATTTGTATATTATTTATGCAGAAAAACAAATAAATATATTCTTGTCGAAGGACATGTGTAACTGTCGATGTTTGCTCAATCACACATTTAAAAAAAAACGTTATAGTATATTATATGTAAACATCTCAATTACATAATAGGAATTTATTGCAATCTAATTACAGCATGGATAAATATATTCTTTATTTTCGTAAATAAGCTATTGTAAAAAAGCATTTTAAAAAATAAGCTTTTCAATTTTGTTACTATAAACGACAATTTTTTTGAAGAATATTGCAAGAAATTGTTTAGAATCGGTACATGATATAAAAGTAAGTAGACAGGGATCCTGAAAATAATTGATGACACCAGTCCACGGTAGATAGCATTCACAATCGCCATTCATCCTTTTAGCAGCATGGAACTGAATGGATTTTTGGTATATAAGGACGAACATTGAGATTGGCTGGTGCTATCTGGAAACTAATGGTACCACTACCGACGGAAATGTTCGATATTTGAAGCTCGTAAACAGAAACAGCTCGATATGGTTCGATAAAATGTATCGTTGAGATGAAGCTTTCTGCGAATCACATGTTTTACACGTTTATCTCAAATGTTCTGCTCTACCATTGTGTACAATTCTATCGTTTTACATTACAGAATTTGAATCAAATTGTTTAGATTTAGAATATACTGAAACGTAACAACAAAAAAACAAATTTCTCTTAAACCCTGATAAGTATAGTACATTATTACTAAATACATCAGTTTATAAAGTGTTCTACATCATTCTACATAATTTAGTGACTAAAATAATGAAAAAAATATATTTTATGAAGACAGACATTCTTTAAAACCCAGGCTTATTAAAAAGAAACATGCATGTACTATGTCATGAGTAGTGAAAGTTTTCCGCCAATTATCACAAATATATGATAAATTGTTGTGAGGAATTTTGCACTATTCATGTACATGTTGCGTTAATTTCTGTTAATTAACTTTCGCTTAGCTAATACTGGACTAATCCATACCGATATTTACGTACGTAATATCAGTCGAATAATACAAATATTGCATAAGGTATAACCATGTATCTTTCAAATATAATATATGTATTATAATTTAGATTGAAGTAATTATGATTTAGAGATACCAATTTCGCCGAAAAGTATACTCATATACAGTTGAACCATGGTTATCCGAACTACTAGGAAGAAAAGTTCATTCTAGTGAATTGTTTTTCGGGTAATTGTTCCAGGAGTTTCACAGTTTCATATATCAATAAAAATAAATGAAATTATATCATTTGTGTCCACTTATACTGTATTCCAATAATCTGTATTTGCAAATTTCGATATCTGCTATAGTGTTGCGGGTCCGAATGGACCCTGTATTCGACGTATCCTCGACCGCCAGAAAATCCATCATTCAAGGGTCAATACATATAAAATTTGGTTTTCTTCATTGTAGTATGTTGCAAAATTTTCACAAGAACCTTTGAGTCTTGCGCAGTCCGAACATTTTTGCTGCTAACAATATTTAATTTAATCGCAGCAATACTATAATTGCTAGAATATTTTAGCCGCCTCATCGTCATCTTCAGCGTGTGTATCTATACAACAGGTAAACGCATTTTTATAAAATGTCTAAACGCGATTATGAGAACCACTGGATGGAATTTAGTAAACGCGTGAAGAAGTATTTTGCGGTACTTTTTCACAGCGTTCTTCGTATGGCAGAAACGTTTATCCAATGCGAGAGTGTACATATGATAGAGAAGGAACCATTAGTTTGCTGACATAAAGCTCTGAAATAGAGGGGTCGAAGAAGGCGGACGCTTTGGAAGAGCATGCGCTCGTAAGCACCAATCAGAAGTCCCCTTACTGATCCCTGATGAACTCTTTTTCGGTGGATAAACTTCACTACTGCGCATATCGTGATATTAAGCTACTATGTTCTTAGAAACATCGATAATGCATACATATAATAATCACAGCCATAACTGGATAATACCAAATTGTGTTGTTATAATAACGCGATGGAGAATGAATCTATGTTAATGGTACCCTATCCACGTATAAACTAATCGGTTATAGATAAACATTTGGTGGTAACAACATGGTAAGGGAAGACTTTTGAACAATTTTTAGTATGTAGACGATAAAACTAATTGCAATACACACCGGTGAGAAATACTGAGATGTCTTTATCACAATGAACTCATTTTCAATGAAGATTCTAAAGCAAAAAGACAAAAAATTTTGTGAAAACAGTTTGGAAAGGTATTCATATTGAAATCGTGCTTTTGCCATTATTTCTGTTGCTTTTATTCCTGAACTGTAAATATAATAAAACACTTTGGAAGTAGAATTATTCTCGCTTCTATAAAAATTCCCTTAAAAGTACTGTTATTTTATTGTAATTCTACCATTAACAGAAAGTCGAAGGACGATAGAAGATATTGTTTCGCAATCATTGAAATTCATTGCAAAACGAAGATGTCGGACGATGTTTAATACAAGAGTAAGGATTCTATCGATTTACCGTACGTATGATAGTAAAGTAACGTTAAACGAGTGTGAATAAGCTTTTGACCCCTACTCCTATCAGGTAACAGAAATGAGTGGGGATCCTTGGCGCGAGATGTTCTTCCAGCTTCATAGGATGACCTTCTCTCAGGAACCAATGGTGGGGAAGCTGGGAGGTCCTTCTGGACCACGGACACGTGCCACCTGTCATACATTTTGAGGTACTTGCTTTCGGGCGGTTGAGAGGGAGATTAGTCGAACATTAGATCTGAAATGCCACCACGGATTACCGCGAGATAAATATAACGAAACATCGTGTTTCAACGATCGTTTGAAAAACGGTAAAAGTGGTAAAACAAAGGAATGAACGAACCAGTGCACATGATTGAAAACAATATTGTGAATGAGAGATTTGTCCTTGGGAGGGAAACGAGTACAATGAAATGTAATTCTGGACAATAATTGTGAATTTAGTCTTAAAATCATAGTAATTGCGTTGAAGTTATATTAATTATAAGTTTATTTAAAAGTGCATCGGTACATAGCTGAAGTGACGTTTGGTATTGGAAGATTTCACCAAGAAAGTCCAATGACATTGTCGGCAATGGAGCCGTATCAAAATCATAACAAGGTGACTGATGAGATCTGTGATCTCCGGCGGATACATATGCAACAGAATAGTGATAAAATCGATGTTATCGACGACACGTACGAACAGACGAAAGAAGATCGCGAACGATTCCTTAACTTTGCGAATAGTCACCACGATACATTGGAGTACGCATCCGATTCTAGTAATGAGAGTTATAAGGAGTCGCACAGGAAACAAGTCGAACGAAAAAATTCATTACCGATTACCGTGTCTAGTGCGTTCACAATTGACAATATTCTTGGGAGGCACGATGAAAGAGATACGGAAGTGTCATCCAGCTTAAATAATTCTCACGACAGGGATGAGGAGCAGGACGAAAGGGACGAGAAAATGGAAGAAAGGCAGTTTATAATGCCAACTGCAATACCGGCTACGCATTCAGGTACAATTTATGCTATGAAAAATATACATTATTACTATGTCTGTTAAATGACGACATCCAGCGATGTGTATTTATTTTGCTATTACATAATTGCACTTATATCGAAGTGAGATACAAAATTTTTTGTGAAGTTAGAGACATTAATTTACTAAATGATGTGAAAAAAAAATTTGAAAAAGTTGCAATTGGTCTGACGCGAAGAAAATATTAAAGGTCGTGTTTTACAACTTTTTAATCTGAGGCTATAATGAAAATTTAATAAATACGTATCGAAGATTTATGTTAGTTATGTACATACTGAAACTTTCATTGAAATCGGTTAATACAGAAACGAGGGACAGACATAAAAAAAAATGAGAATTGTTAGATTTATTACAGTTGTAGATCGAAAGTCGGGAAAAACTGCGATTTTCAACATTTTTAATCGTTTGTATCTCGTAGCAACGTTAACCGATTTTCATAAAATTTTCAACATGTATATAACTAACATAAATCTTCGATACGTATTTATTAAATTTTCATTATAGCCTCAGATTAAAAAATTGTAAAACACGACCTTTAATATTTTCTTCGCGATTCGGACCAATTGCAACTTTTTCAAATTTTCTTTTTCACATCATTTAGTAAATTAATGTCTCTAACTTCACAAAAAAAACTCAAGCCATTTGGACCAATTTTAAAAGAGTTGTTCCGTTTTAAAGGGTGTACGAATACTTTTTACACCCACTGTATATATGTATATGTATATATGGGTACATCATATAAATCTGTAGTGCGATAAAAAATGGAAATTTTTCTATTATAGTCAATATATATTTTATGTGAAAAGAGTAATCTTCTCAATTGATGAAATATTGTAATAAACATAATATACATTTTGATATTGCCATTAATAATTGCGTGTAGTAAAGCTTTTTATGTTTAAAATGTAATCTATTATGTCACAGATATGGGAATCGGACTATACACACCGACAGGATTATCGTATTCCGAAGTCACATTTTCCGACCCATCTGGATATTCAGCAACATCTTTTGCTTCTGCGTCTCTTTTGTACAACAGTTGGTTCGCTCAAACGAAACCTGGTCAATTATTCGGTTTGCAAGGTGAGTTTATTTACTGCGTTAACTAATATATCTCTAGTATCTCGCTTAATCTACATCTAAGTTATGAATAAATAATTTAATTCTTATTAGAGAAGGTACTAAGTCTGATACATTTTTGAAAAACTTGCTTAAATCAGTTATTATATTTAATGCAAAGTATGTATCGTGTTCGTCATTTCATTCTCCTTGATAGCAACAAGAATATCCTTCAAATATTTCGAGTGGTATATTAATATGTAGATATATTACACTTAATTTCAATTGTCAAGCAAATGAAATACTCAATTTACATTACAATCAACATTACATATTCACTAACATAAAATGGATAAAACATTACAACAAATTTTTAAAACAAACACGTTAGAATAAACTTTTACAACATATTTTTAACAAAAGAAGTTCATTGTATTACAGCTTCACGACTAAAATCCAAAAGATATAACTAGTAATGTTCAGACAATGAATTCTCATAAAGTTCAATACGAAATTTCACCGTTTCACGTACAGTTCTTATGGGTATACCCTCCCCTTTCACATTTTATGGGAAAAGAGGAAACTTCTTGCGCCTCCTTTGAAATAACAGCGTTCTCGTGTGTTTTCGTTTTGCCACGACAAAAGAGTCTAATTATCTACTCGTAATAACTTATCGCCGTAATTCCATTTTCGCGAACAATGCAGAGAAGAGCGAAATCGTCGTATTCTTTCTCAGCTGTGGGGAATATTGGACATTACTCGAGGCGTCTGCGGTAACAGCTTTTCGACACGCGAACGACGCATTAACAGGGTGTTGTATCCCCCTAATTTCGATATATTAGCTGCTATATAAAATATTTAGTTGCTCGGAATTCAAACGATTATAATTCTATGCAAGGTATTTTTAGTTTTTAATGCGAATTCGTTTAACAGAATCCGTTCTTGTTGTTCTTTTTAGTAGTACATAATGTAAACAAACGGTATGCGTGGCCAAAAATGCAAATAAGGATGTAATACTCATAAATAAGTCACGAGATATGAACTACTTATGAATCACTATGATTTCTGTATTGTACTACCAATGTAATACATATATATAGTATGTATATACTTGAATTTGAAGAAGATATTTTAGTGGGTTGAAATATATTCTTCTGGTGTATGCTTTCGTTTTAATAATGTTGACAAGTTTTTCTAGAATTCACACGACTTACTTATTATGATATTTATTGTCTTTTATTTTTTCCACGTATATTGAATTAATGTAGTTTAAAAGCAGCACAGTACGCCCCAGAATGATAGAACCACCCTAACAAAAGGCAGTTCTAGAAGTATGGTAAATGTTAGAAAAAAAACTGCAACATTACGTTATTCTAATGCATATTTAATACATATTCGACCTAAAGAAGATGAAAGGAAAACCTGTATTTAATACACAATAAGAACAGAAAACAAAATCATGTACCAAAATGATAGCATCATTTAATAAATCTCATTACACTGTTCAACACATACAAAATGTGTAATTTTCAATAGACGTTTCTTATAATCTTTATGTGCTGAGACTTATGTGCTTTCCAAAATACATAGTTTTTGAAAAAATTATTTTATAAGAAATTACAATTGAAGTTTTGTACTTTTACAGTATGTAATAGTTATTCAGTTGCTTTTAACACGCAATAATTATGTGGACTCTCTCGAACAAAATGATGTCAATTATTATATTATAGAATTTGATATATTTGCATGATGGTCAAAGTAAAAGGACATCCAAAACGCAACCAACTTTTGCAGAAATTTTTTAATTTATTTCACAAATTAAGGCTCTAAGGGAAAATCTAACTATAGCATACGATGGAGTTAATTTTTCTGCTAAGGAAAGCGTAAAAAAAAAGTTAAAAAATCACGTTTTGCATACTTCTGCTCAACGTAACGGAAGCGCTAAACGCACACAGCTACACGACCGCCGTCATTGAGTACCATTGCCGCCACGGGTTTGGTAAACTAATTCACTTCTCTAGTGAAAATAAGACATTATTTTGTAAATCTTCTCCTAGATTTTCTCCTAGACCCATCTTTTGTTAAATAAATTGAAAAATATCTGCAGAAATTGGTGCGTTTTGGATTCTTTTTACTTTGACCATTATGCGAATATATTTAAATTTCATAATATAATAACAATTGACATCATTTTGTTGGAGAGAGTCCACAGAATTATTGCGTGTTAATAGCAACTGAATAACTATTATTGTAGAAGCACAAAACATCTTCAATTGTAATTTCTTATAAATTAATTTTTTTCAAAAACTATGCATTTTGAGAAAAAACTCATGAAGATCAATAAGACACGCCTGTTGAAGATTACACATTTTTTACGTGTTGAGCAGTAAAATGAGATTTATTACACGAGTGGCGCTATCGTTTTGTTTTCTTTCTTATTGTATGTATTTATGTATATGGTATATTGAAGGTAGGTTTCCTTTTCATCTTCTTTATGTAAAAATATATATTAAGTAAACATTCGAATAACGTGATATTGTAGTTTTTTTCTAACACGTACATACCATACTTTTGGAACTGCCATTTTCTAGAGGAGCTCTATCATTCTGGAACGGACTGTATGTAACATCAATAACAACAATGAACCTTCTAGACTTCAAATCACGCTATTAGACTTAAACTGATTGCAATTTTATTTTCTTCCATATTAACAAGAGTATGTCTTTCCAAATGCACTATTTATTCTTAATTTTAGTTCTGCTATGCAAATATAATGCACAATTTTTAACAATATTTTAATATTTGTTTAGGATTTTTATCAATTACAATATATCCAAAGTAAGATTTAAAAGAAAATACAACAATATACTCACCTTAATCTCACAAATTGGAACAGGTTACTAAACTATTAAAAAGCAATTTCTGAGTATTCATTAGTTTGAAATTAATGATTTGAGTGAAAGCTAAAATGTGGATATTGTTACATCATGGGAAAATCCTATAAGGCAGGAGTTTATATAAAATATTTTTCAGGGTTTATGATTGAACACATAATTTTGCAATATTTTTCATACTTGGAAGAATATTTTGTCCACTTCTTGAACGGGAAACCATTAAATATGAATAATTTTGTACAGAGATCTCAATCCGCCATTTTTGTTCCTCTTCCCTCGATACTATCCGCCATGCTGTTAGGAGCCCATTTATCAGCGACGTTACTCTAACCATCTTCCGGAGATGTGCTAAATGTCTCCGTACACTCGTAAATCTTGGTTCTGCCGGTTTTTCTTCTTCATCAAAATGTTCCATTCTTGGCCAGTGGTCTCTCATCTTCTGAGAAACATGAAATAATTTGCACGATAAAATCGTTTCGATTAATTTCTACAAATAATCAAAAAACGATTTATATTTGTAACAAACTTGCTTGTTTTACAAAACTTCATGAACTTGATAGAGATTTAATTTTATTGAAATAAAACTTTGAAAACAATTGATTCCAATTATTTAATACAAAAATCGCTGAAACTGGCTTTATTGTCGTACCATGGTCGAGAAGTATATTTTACCTTATTATAATAATACATAGTTAATAGAAAATTAAAAATGGTACAGTGTTTGTTTTGTGTTTGTATAATTTATAATTAAAAACAATTAGTAGACGGAATATTGTAAATATTTCCTTCGAAAAATAATATATCTTTTCTGAAATAATATGATAATGAAAGGTACGTAGCGAAGGTTACACAAATCTGACAATAAGTTTACCGTTCGTCACAGTTTTAAAAGTGCTCGAAAAGTTTCCGGAAAAACGCAAAAGGCCTTATACAAATACGTAATATCTATTTGTTAGCATACAGGGACGGGCAGCTAATTCAACATTAAACAAAGGGAATACTCCCCATTTTCACGTAAAATCGACGTGGGTTATTACAATTCCGTGATAAAAAAACTAAAAAATTTTTGTGAGAAATAAATAAGAGAATGGCAAAAACATATTATAAGAAAGGGGATAGAAGTTTCCTATTAACTGTTGAATAACAGTATGTATAATTTAGTGTATTTGTAACAACAACGTAAAATATTTGATGGTTTCTGTTTTAATATCTAAATTTTCTTAATGAATTTTTGCCAAGAAAGAAATTTTTCGTCATTGTTTACATAAATATGATATCACTAAATTTATAGAATAGTCTAAATAAAAACATTTTGTTCTAACCTATAACTAAGTTATATACGTTTTTTTTTTTCAAACTGTAATTGGAATTCGAATATTGAAGTAAAATAACGTTGTAACTTTGACAAATACATTATACCGATGCATGTCGCTTCGTGTGAATTCTTTGTCTAATTTTTTGTACAAAGCACATCGCAGTGTCGTGTTATTTAAATGCGTGTAACAACGGTATAATACCTCATATAACCCCATGAACGGAAATGTGTGGAACTTCTTTGCACCATAATGATAATCGCAGCCAAACGTTCCACGATATAAACTGTTTGTTCAGCTCTTTGCCACATTCTGCCTTATATTGACTGTAAGATGTCACACGTTCCTCAAACAATCCCACATGTTTTAGACACGCTTGGAAACTCTAGACGCGGTCCAATGGGTAGACCCAACCGGAGAAAGTGGTAATTGAGTACAAGCCGACGAAGTTAGCCAAACAATTAAGAAGGATGATTATAATGTTAAATTTTTATTATCGCGGCCGTAAATCTTCGAGAAGGTCTGTTCCGTTGAACTGTCATTCCTGGCGATGGTGCTATTCAATTAATATTTAGGTTCACAGAAATTTCTCGGTGTATCGTCAAGCATTTTTTTATCTTGTGCGTAACGCGTACGTAACTAAATTCTGTAAAGTGTGTTCATTTTGTGCAGCGCCCAAACCAAGCGGAAGACGGTCCAGAAAGCCGGGAATCGATCGAAAGCCTCGTCAAGCTTATAGCGCAAAACAATTGGAAAGGCTTGAAGCAGAATTTAAGGTATGTCAGCATATACAAATGCCTAACCGAACTATTTATTGATGACTTTTAGTTCCAATAAAATGATATTTATAATGATTAAAAGGTTGTAATAATAGAAATCTGTGAACTTAACAATAAGTCTTAAATTTAATAATAATGATGTCATTTTGAGTTGACGTACAGAACCTTAGAAAAGAGGAATGGAAACTGTTTTGGAGTCAAACGACATAGAAATGTGCAAATTATTAGCCTTATCACAATCTTTTGACACCTTACAAATTTTATGTAGAAAAGTCAAGAATCTTCTACTAAAAAAATCTCATTTAAAATGTGAAAGAAATCTTTTTACTTTTATTCCATGTTATCTGAAGTACTCGAGCAATTCATTCGCTCCTCTTTTTTTCGGAGTGGTATCTTTCTCTTGCTTTTTCCAGTCTGGAAGTCTAATCGGTGTATGACACGTTACACGTTAATACGTGGAAATGGTTGTAACATACGAAATCGTGTTAATATTGTTATTAAAAATACAAAAGTGCATTTCGTTTGTAAAAGTAATTTACAGGAAAACTTTCTTCTTCCTTGCACTTTATTACAGTTTGGGCTTAATAATTCGCACAATTCTACAGATTAAAAATTTGAATTTAATAAGGTAGAAGCATTTATTGAATGTGGAATTGACGAAACAAATTTTACCTCAGATCGACAAATACTTAAGCGTGAGCAAACGAATGGAACTATCGAAATCATTGAATCTGACGGAAGTGCAGATAAAAACGTGGTTCCAGAATCGGCGTACCAAGTGGAAGAAGCAACTTACCTCCAGATTGAAGATCGCTCAGAGGCAAGGACTTTTTCCACCCCCGTATTTCCCTCCAACGCAGTACCCTCTGTTGCCATACTACACTACACCACTCGTGTTTGGGAATCCAACATCAGATGACGCTAATGTGAACGTGGCAACAATACCGTCACGACCTGCGGTATCGTCTCCAGATACCGCCTGAACTGGTATCGATTCGCACTACTTAGCTGACCGTGAATTGCGTGGCGTTGAAGTGCAATAAAAAACGAGACTATATGTACCACGAAACATTAATATTCTAATTAAATCATAGTCAAGAACATTTAATTTAATGGTTTTAATTAGAGAAGTTGTCGTGTAAATTGCGAATATTAAGTTACCAGAATTGTACGAGGTACATGTATATTTAACAATACAAAAGTTACATGTGTATATAAATTGCGGCGATGATAAATACATATTTGTGCAATCAACTTCTATTGTTTTCGTAAATAGATTTATTGAATGTTTATTGTTTATTATTGAACATTTAAATCCATGTTGAATGATGGAAGAGAAACAATAGGAAATCAGGTAACATTTCAGGATGCGAAATCAGTTATATTGTACATGATAGATAAATGCGTAATTAATAATGTGAAGGTACGGAATAGAAATAAATTTAAACTTGTGACTTTACATTTCTTCTATTTATGTTAAAAATCTGACTGTATGTACTTTTTTAAATAACTGGAAACTTGAATATGCAAAATAATTTATTACAGAAATGAAATGTTTATCGTAAGGCAAAGAGTTAAATAATGAAAAATAGATGCAAAACGTGCCAAAAATTGTTTTACTACAATTATTTGTAATAGTCAATTATATTTTTAGTTGCATTGTATTACATATGTACATATATCTATTACTTTTGTATTTTTGTTGTATTAATATCATAATGTAGTAATTTATTATTATCGAATTGAGTTGACAAGTAAAAATCATTTAAATTATTAATAATAAGCATCAATTTTTCAATTTTTTAAAAAAATATACTGATAAAATTAACAAATTTTAATTACTTTCGTATTAAAAGTTTTCGTATTATGTATTATTGAAGAGAAGGTATTTCTATAATTTTTCTGAATTACTTTTAAACGTGATGCAAATAAATGTTCTAAAATTATTTCTAACGTAATGCACATATTTTTATTTCATCATATGTTACATTCATATATTCATGTGTTAGTTTAATTGGATATGATAACACTTTTTCTCTACATGATTTTTTATTTGGATGTAAATAACACTTAACTAAACATTTAATTTCTATTCGGTGATTATGCGCTTATTGGAAATGCTATAACTGTTTCTGTTATAATAAAATTTGCATGAAATTAGTATTTGTATAAGTTGGGCATAATAGATATTATACAGAATTCATAATATAATTAGCACTTAATATACAAATATAGTGAGATGTAGCGCAAATAAGTAAAATTAATACAACAGTAAAGATAACAATACTATGTAAAAGAATAAATCAGTCAAAATACTGATTAAAAGTGTATCTATGTATACAGAAACTTCGAAAACATTCATTTTTTAGCATGCATTGATTACATCCGAAGTTTATTAGAATTTAATAAATATTTATTAAATTTATGTATACATATGTCAATATCATAATTCATAAGCAAAATAATACCAGTTAATAATCTTGGTACATTTTATATTCAGCGTGGAAAAGATCGTACATCATACGTAGTACAATTTAATCATCTACTGTACGTATATGCATTAGTAACGAAATAACTATTGTTCTTATAGGTTTGTTACTATTAATGTCTATAAACATATATAATATACGAATGTACATATTAAATTTTCAATTTTTATCTCCCACTGTACATAGAAACATGATTGACACGTGTACTGAACATTGTAAGGAGTAAAGCCAAAGCATGATCGATGTGTTTTCAATGTCAGTATTTTAAAAATTAACACAATACATAAACAACTGTATTCAATGTACCATTTTTATTTTTGTATGCAAATCACTCAGCTTTTATTTAATGCATTTACGTAAATTTTAAAATTAAAGAGAAACGGTGTTTCATGTAACATGATTCAAACAGATTTTCCGGCATCATTTCAATGATATGTTTAAATACTTTTCGTAATAATGATTGTTTAAAACTCACTCAAATAGTATTAAATCCAATTTCAGTTTCTGTATACAAACTTCCATTCATAAGTAGGTATTAAGACACTTACTATAAAGTATAATGTAATACGGTACTAACTATGAAATTGCTGAACGTCTAAAATAAAGATTGGTTAAAATAATTGCAAATATACAGTAATAAAAGTGGCCTGGAACATATAAATTTTATGAAACGTCACGATTACTTTATATAAACCAGGTGTCCCAATACTTATGAACGGCAATGCACTCTCGGTTGTAATATTGACTAAAAGACTATCTTAAAAGACAATTATAGTCAAATCAACATTGCTTATATTCTGTTTACAGATTCACTATATTTTTTCATTACAATATGGGAACAAAAATTTTTAATGATTCACGAATCACATCATGAAATTTTGACCGATAAGAATATTACTTTTCTTCCCTTACACATTGAATTCCACGTCTCACCATGCACTGCGGCGTATTAGTATATTTCGTCGCTGTATCTGTTTCACAAGCAACAGTATGTTGATTTGGGCTTTTCGCGGTTTTAGGGATTTTTGGTTTTTCCGAGGTTTTCAACATTTTCGGGATTTGCGGAGTTTTCGGGGTTTTTGGGGGTTTTGGGGATTTTGGGGGTTTTGGGGATTTTGGGGGTTTTGGGGGTTTCGGAGGTTTCGAAGGTTTAGGGGTTTTTGGAGTTTCTGGAATATTCGAGGTTTGGCTTGGCGTTCTTGGAGTTTTCAACTTATTCGGTTGTTTGAACAAAACTTTATCCTTAAATTTTTTAAATTGTAATTTGAATTTCATATTTGTGGATTTTTTTTCTTCCGGATAGTGAGTTCCTATATTGCGCACTTTCACTTTGACAGAGGACTTCACTGTTCTAACGTACGACACTGGGCTACAACTTTTGTCTAATTTGTCTTTAAAGGAACTGGAAGCTTGGATTGATGCGTGAGATTTTTCAAGGTTATTAGATACCATACCAGCAATTGTCATTGCATTGGCGCAAAGATAACAACAACTTTTTGTGAAATCAGGAAAGTCTTTTCCTAGAACGTGGTCATTACAGAACTTGTCTTTCCGATCTGCCGGATGTGTGCGACTGCTAAGGGAAACGTCTGAAGTTTGTGCAGTATCTGCAGTCCGTTTCTTTTTCCTTCGTCGCGACCTCCCACCTTGTCTACGATTTCTTGCCGTAGTATCATTTGGATCTGGATATCCTGCGATTCTGGTACTGTTTTGATCAATATCATCGTTCGATTTCTTTTTACCTCCACATTTTAGTTTTTCTTTTACACGCTTCCAAAAGTTTTTCGTCCGCTTTGTAGCGTTTCTAAAAAATCTTTTCACTGGATTATCAGATTTTTGTCCGGATTCAGGGCCTGAAGCATCGCCAATCTGTACTTTGCGTCCATGTGATTCTTGCTGCTTTCCAGAAGTTGACTGTGCTATCATAAAATGCAATTAAGACTTGGTGAAGCCGATAAACTGTAGTTGTTTCGGACTTATAAAATTTACTTGAATGTCTAGGAGATTGTGAAATGGCCTGTGTGCGCTTTAAATTACCTTTCTGTTTCTGTTTCGCCGATATATTTTCGGGATACTGATTTATATTTCCAAATTTAGAAGGTGCCACTGTTTCTTCCGAATTGTATGTGCCCTCCATTCTTCCATATTATCCAGTAACATCAAGTAACAGACATCTTAATCTGCGTTTGGTTATAATAAAAAATGTGATAGTCTTCTTTTATGACAACTAATAAAATATTCCTTACTTTTTATATGTAGGTAGAGGTTAATTTCATTAACGATTACAGGTTAATATTGTCATAATGAATTTCAGAATATGTGTGCAATTGAATATGTTAAAAACATTAGCAGATGCTTAAGATAGATGTTTACTTTATTTTGAATAACAAATAACAACTTTATAATAAGCAATTTCGGAATATCAACATTCAGTCCATGATTAGGTTTTATAACTCCCGGGGTTTCGTCTGCTCAACGGTACAGTAACCCCTATAAGCACAAACTCCCTATTAGAACATTTGACATATTTTTGAGTGATTTTTCCCAATACAACGATGGTGCTGTTGCGATCCTCGCTCATGCCACGTAGCGATATATGTCATAAGCTCCAGAGGCGCGAAGTTTGAATCGAACGACACATGTAATAGGAAAGGAGGGTAAAGGTGAAGTTGACACTAATTGAAGAAGCGTGAAACCTGTTAGAGATCCTTTTAATAAACGCATTTCAAGATTATAAAATAATTAATATTCATTTATTAACGAATGTTTAAACATTTGCCAGTTGCCTCCGCCTCCTATCCTACCACTCAGAATCATTGCAGATATGTAAATCGCTCGTTATCGATAACCGGGAAGAAACGCATCAACGAATCAGGATAAATCTTAGAAATTAATAATTATGGATTGGTCAGTAGTAACTAAGGACATTTTGTAATTAAACAAAAAGGTGTATAAAGAGAAATGAAAATACATTCATTCCATCGACAACATTGTAACGGAAAGGACTAATATAATTACCTTTATAAATTAAATTCGTTTTTCTTTTAATTAGTTTAAATCGTTTATCGCAATAGTTTTAAATATAGTTCAAAGTTTAATTTAAATCTCTATTGCAATTTATTATTATCGTTATAATTTCCTTTTAATTTCAATTATCCATAAAGCTAACGCGTTTCACTTTTAACTTACATTGAGACTAAGGAATTTCCTGAGGGCCCACGCAACAGTGAAAATAATTCTTCACCCCATTCACATCAGACAATCTAGAAGTTACTAGACGAAATGAAAACTCTTTCTTATGCTGTCACACTCTACGGTGATATTTCATTTTATTTTTTCCTAGTTCCTATTAAAATGAAACATTATTAAATTTGGTATTACACTTATAAACTACAAGGATAAAAAATGAATTAGATAATGTATATATACGTGTCATTTATTTCTCATATATATTTAATACTTTATATACTGTCTATCTACGAAATTCTGTTCAAACCGGTCGGTACGTGTTATGGCGTCGATAACCCGCCATGTTAAGTAGAGTCCATAAATTCGTATGTATTTTGAGGAAATTTTAAAACAAGAAAAATGAAACACAATTTCATTTTTTAATCAATAACAGAATCTCGCTTCTTTTCAGCAACTTGTGGCCATTTTAGTAACAATTTTTTAATTATATTTGTCTAGAAGGTTTCGTAGGTTGAGTGAATAGCTTCTTTTGCGGGATGTTCGTTGTGTAATATAAATTTATGTTTTGTTTACTTTTAAAAAATAATAATAGGTTCGGCGATATTTGAACCCAGGTAAAAGAAAAAACTGCATTGCACTGCCTCTTCACCAACGTTGCTAGTTTCAAAGAATTGCGATTATCAGTATTTAACCGATTAGGCGATTTTTCCAAACTGATTTCAAATTTTTCAAAAGTTTATACTTAATAATCCTACGCAATTTCATTGAAATCGGTGAGGCTTAGGTACGAAGCACTCCTTGTACGCTTATTATTAAAAAAGATTGTAACAGAATTCTAAAATGGTTTAAAATTTTATTCTCCAGTATAAGAGTGTTAAAACACTATTATAATTTTATTTCTTTTAATTTATATTATGAAAGCAGCACGTTTATTGTACATAATACAAAATAAGTAGAACATTGTATCCGAAAAATACTTTCGCAAGGTTTAATGTAAGCATTATTGGTCGGACTTGCAGAAAATCCTAGAAGATTTACATTAATAAAGATTTTAAAAAATAGTCTTTATTTTCTTTGAGTAAATTGCAATATCGCACATTGAAAAAATATCTCTTTTAATTTCATTCGTGCATAGTTTGTATATATTTTTATGCTATATCGTTTCCCCCTATAAATAATTCTATTTTTTATGCTTGAGTTTAGACAAAACTGACTCCTCTTTCTCGTTATGGATTCACTTTCGGGGCGCCACCTTGCGACGCGCGACGTAGGGACTTTAGGTCGCTTAGGGCGCCACGCTTAAATTGATAATCATTAGACTGCGGATTTTATGCGTTTATAGAATCTAGGGCTCTCTGAAATACAATAAAAAACAAAACTTTCATTGAATGCAACGACTTTTCTATTTTATTCTGAACTCAATAACATTCTGTCTTCAAGAATTACTTTATAAATAGTACTCGTAATATCGTGTCTTTTACAGTTGAAAAAATTGTTCGATGTATGATAAATGGAATAATAATAAACCAAGAAATGTAATGCCAAATTCAACAATTGAAATGACAGTTCTTTCAGGTATAGTCATATTCTACGTTCCAGTCACAAAGCTGGGCTACCTGTCATACCATAAACAGTTCCTGTATACATAATAGTGGAACAGTAGAATAAAGTAATAGAAAACGTTGAAACATAATCTAAGCACTTAAGAAATTAATTTTCAAAAAGGTAGATATATGTCAATCAAAATTTTACCCATTATACATTTGTAATCAAGTATACAACTGGTATGTTACAGAAGTTTATACTTTACGTATTACAAAAGTAAGAGATTATTAAAATTTTATCCTATTATGCATTAAGTTGTTGCATGTTAGACCTTTCGTACGGAGAGAACAAAAAAATATTTGCACACACAGTTTCTATTAGAAATAAATTTTATACTTTGAATTCACCGCCTCCACCCCACAGCCTGCACCCCTCTTTCTTTTCTTTGTATAGTTACACTCACCTTCTCTCTGACTTGAGCATAAGCAACGTGTGTATTCTTTTAATATATAAAGCCTGTTCAATAAGATATAAGAAGCCTGTGTTCGTTTGAACATGATCCTGAATCCCGGCTGAATATAATAAACCACTAACACTAACAGTTTCCTTCTATTGATTATATTGAAAACAATAAGAAACATACAGTAGTGAAAAGTACATGTAATATAACTGATTGAAAATAGTGGACTATTATACAAATTTCGCTAGTATAATCTAATGTTGAGGAGTAATTATTTTATTTATATGTTTTCATGGCTATGTATTTTATTTTATTCTGTTGAGAACCGTGTCCAGTAAGTTTTTGTTTTATGTACAACCGTTGAAATTACGCGGGACTGTAGCAGTAGGTTTTCTTTTGTTCAAGTGTGTACTGCGCCATGAGGTGCGTCCAGTTGTACCTTGTATTATTAGGACTGTAGTCAGTGCAACGTTCTTTATATGTATAGTGTTTATTACTGTTCAAATATATATTCTATTTTACTAATATTGGAACTGATAATGTTTGATCTTTCCTTCTGGAATAAACATAACATAACAACATCTAACTATCTATAAAGTTATTTAAAAAAACTAACTATGTTCAAATACTATTTATATCTAAACCATTTTCCAATATCGTATTTTGAATTTTGATGACGCCTCTGAATGACGTCGCACGAACCTTGCAGGACAGCAATGGCTCCGAGGTCTGGTGGTAGATATCGCCATCTAGCGGCGAAGGTCCTAGTGACGGCATAACTGATAGTGAACATGGCAGGGAAGTCAAGGCTCCAGCAGTGGCAGGACTGCCAGTGGCGATGGTGGCGAGTGGCCGACGTTGTGCGTGTGTTTTGTTGCTGCTGCGATGCGTTTGCTAAATCTTCAATCGTCTGGTAAAAGAGTGTGAGAAAAGAAGCAGTCAGCTGGTTCGACGTTTGGGAAACAGTGCTGAGAAACAAGTACCGGTGAAGTTAATAACGGGAGAGGATAAAAGAAGCGAAGTAGAGAAGTAGCCGTGCAACAGAAAAAAGGTTACGAGGGGCGGATCGTTGGTGGTAAGGACCGTTCGCGTGAAAGTGATAATATTTCTGGTAAACGATGGCGTAACCTCGTCATTTCTTAGTCGGGACGTGCTGTGTGTCGTGGCGTGTATCGTGTGCTGTGCTTGATCCTCATTTTCGTTGGGTTACCGTGCTACGCATATGATTCGGCTGCTCCGAAAAGTCGCGCGCGCGGACAACGGAACGCGTTTACAAAGTAACGT
Source organism: Dufourea novaeangliae (assembly GCF_001272555.1). NCBI lineage: Eukaryota > Metazoa > Arthropoda > Insecta > Hymenoptera > Halictidae > Dufourea > Dufourea novaeangliae. The sequence continues at coordinate 2,974,786 of NW_015374075.1, read as the reverse complement.
CAGTGAAAACAAAATCGAGTGTGTGGTATGCTATTGTCCAGTTGGTACGCAGGCTAAGTGGTGAATATATTCGTAACATCGGCCCGTCTTTGATCACCGCGTATCACGAATCTCTCGCGTATATCCGCCACCGTTCTATTCCCTGTTGTTGCATCTCGTTACCTATGTCCTGTTGTGACTATTAGCGATTACCGTTCGGAGCCGCTACTTCCTCGCGTCGTCGCGTTGTTGTTTTGTTTATTGTTGTTCGCACGTACTCGCGAGGTGGTGCCGATACTTATACCGTGGCTCATAACTGTGAGAGAAAATATGGTTACGATGTTCAGTGATACGTGTGGATACGTTCCCTTTCTGTTGTTGCTGTTGCTGGTTCCCTACATTGAGAGCGGTAAGTGATGCACGAATCTTCCTTTTTCTACGTACGTGTTTCACAACGGACACAATCATCCCCCGTTAGGATTCTATCCACTGATACGTCGATGTTTTGCGTGACAATGCACGGTCTCCGTCTCGCCTAAACATCTGGCTCGTGAAATGTGCTTTTAGTTGGACGTCATTGCATACGCGCGCGCCTATGTGTGCACGCGCGTTTCTGCGTATGAGGCCCCTCTCTCTCTCTCTCTCTCTTTCTCTCTGCGTGTGTGTGTTTGCGTCTCATGAATCATCCTTTCACTACCAGCGTGTCTCGTGCGTTTCCCTGTGATGCGTTTGAAACGAAAGACAAGTGCACAGTTTGCTTTTCGAAGATCATTGTTTTTTCTCTCCGTAAACGAAATGATTGTTCGGTTACGCTATGACGTCCGCCTGCGTATTAGTATACAGGGTGAACCACGTAACCTGATTATTTTAATTATTTTCACCCTGACAGGATTATTGGAAATGTTTGTTCCATTTTCAAAGATAGCTGTTCTGGTGGAATTTTATCAGGCATTCGTGTTATAACTCATGTGTGTCATCTCTATTTCTAGAGTACATTTTTAGGATTCTGTACGAACATCATAGTATTATCTATTATGCTACCTTTAAATAAAACATGAGAAATAAAGTGAAGGAGCATGTATAAAAGTGCCATTTTACCTATCTAAAATAACCATACAACGAGAAATAGTATTTGAGACGAAGAGTGTGGCTTTGTACGGGATTTCCCGCGTTGCTATGCGGTTCAATTAGTCATTCGTACCTGTTACTAACCTCTGCAGATTTTTCGTACGGCATTGTAAATTATTCTTTTGGTGTTATTCTGTTGGAAATAGTAATCACATTATGATCTCAATTTTGTTAGAACTTTGTGTTTTTCAAGTTTTAACCCTTATCTGTCCCTCATTTTCCGAACATAATTTGTCCCTCAGTGTTAAATTGACACAGTGGTGAAAAATTAATATAACGAAGAGATAAATAGTTAAATTTGCAATTTTTCCAAAATGAATTCAGAGTTTCAGCTAAATTTACCTACACATTACAGAATGACATTATTTCTTAAGAGAAAAATGTATCAAATTCACAAGTGGGACGGATGAGGGTTAAGAATTCTATTTTTTTGAAAGTACAATAAAAAAGGCAGTACACTTTTTCGTGAAGATAGGTTTGTTTTCGATTATACCACTATAGTTACGATAACAATACTAACAATAATAAATCGACTTACTTAAATACCATGACACTTTCGCAACAGAGAACCAAACAAAATTAAAAAAAAACGGTAAAAACATGTAATAGGCGAGATTCTGCAAATTGTAGTAAGCTGTTATAAAACTTAATCATATTTGGAACAGATTTTGAAACAATAGATATTTGAGGTAATAATACAGCAATGTTTTAATCGTTTAACATTGCATGTTATAATGTACTATCGAATGGTACTATTAAAAGTGAAAGAAACGTTTCTACGTGTACATATATGCGAGTGATATCTTGTTTAATTCTAAATTATCCAAGTCACTTCATATTAATTTATGTACAAGGAATTTCATTTTCTACTGCAATAATTCTTGTTGCTTGTTCTTGGAATCATTAGGGCATCATATGCATTGCATTTTTTATCTCTGATATTACGTTTCGAAGATTTAAACATGGATTTAAATGAATTTCATGAATTACGATTTTACAGATAATAGAGATAACATTCATTCAGAACACTACTTCACAGGATGTGATTCTGCTCTAGTGATTAAATTTTATGTTATTCAGTACATTACGCTCTACAAGAAATTTCTCCTGTCGCAAGAAGTTCTTTAAATTCATAATCCGTCACGGGTTTTTGTCAGTTCAGTTTTTACCAATTTTTAGCAAGAAATGTCTACACACATACATATACGTTCGATCGAGTAAGAGAGTTCCTCTTCTCCCGAGTGTAAATCGTAAAATTACCACTGCCGGAAGTGCCAATTAGGGACCACTGGCCGATGTAGGTGATAGTTATATACTCGAGAACACGCTGCTGCGTTAGTTGTCTGTAGTTATGGGAGAATAAAAAAACGATAGAGAAAAATGCAGAGATTATTCAAGCGATTCCCATTGTTTAATTAGCTAACTGCTAAAAGTCTTTAAAACGTCAACAATATATATTAATGGCCTTGGTATATTTCGAAGGTTTGTGAAAAAAAATATGTAGGTATTCGTTCAATAAAATGTTAGGCCTGACACTTTTGTGGGTCCTATTATTTCAGTGGTATTTTATAGTGAGCTTTATGTAGTCTACTGTGGGTTAAATTATGTTAAAATTACATAGAACTGCCACATTATTCATGTACTGCTGGTAGAATTTTTGACACTATGTACATACTTTAACAAATTATTTTTCGGAATTTAAGTCTAAACAAAATAACTTTAGTTAGTGATATATCTTCTTGATTGCACAGATGTTTGCACATTTGTTAGTAATCTAACACATGATAACTGATAAAATGTGTATTACAAACTTTACGCAATTTTTGTAATTTGAAAATTTTTATTTACACATAACCCCCGACTCCCCAGTGTATTCATTATATTCGAATAACTCGGCAAATTTGATTATTTGACTAAACAATTATAAATATTGAAGCTAAACTTCATTCAATCTTTTTCTTGTGTCTCATATAAGTGTTAAGCATCGTGGTCCTTGTCTTTAGTAACCATAATGTTCTCTAAAGAAAGTGTATAATCGAATTTTAAAAAATTTGGAAGATTTCGAAAAAAGTCATATTCATTGTGTAATGTTTCGAATTCATTAATACCTGCTGAAAATATTCTTTTACATTATTAATACTTTTTACTATTGATAAGATACCTCTTGCCATTGTCGACCAATTTTGCAAATTAAAAGATTTCTTAAATTGCCTGATAATTTCATTGATAAGTAAACATTGTGTTCTGTAAGCTGATTATACGTATCTTCTGTACGAAAGTTAAGTTTTATTGGAAAAATTCTTTTTCCGTCACTTTTACAAAGTGAACCGAACCGGCCACCATTATCGCAAAGTATTTTCTGGGGGAAAATGTTCCTTTCAATCAAATTTTATTCGGAGCTCGCAAAAAATCATCTCAGACTGTGCAATGCGATTGGAATATAAAGATATAGTTAACTCTGATAAGTGAGTCGTTTCGTTGCCCTCCAACCCTCTTGCGCCATATCTCAAGGACAAAGGGTCGACTTTTCTTTCACAAAGTTTTCAATTTGTCGACGAACCTCGATCGCCCCGAGGTACACGGAAGTTCGGGAAATCCTCGCACGGCACGTTGCAGTCATCTTCATATATTTCATTCGGAAAACTGCTTTGGTCTTAGGAAAATGTACAGTCGAGAGCTGAATAACATAATGTCGTGATTCTAAAATGTCAGAGGGACTATGTTGCTGTTCAGTGTATAGAGTGTTCAAACAATACCTTCAAGTATATCTTGGACCGTAGGTACATACCATATCGATGTTCCGGAAGAACAATAACGCAACTACAAAAAAAGTAATTCTTCAGAAGATGAAAGAACCAATTTTATTTAGTCATATTTGTAATATTTCGTTTTGGGATAGAGTTGGCGAAGTTCATAAGTTGCTGATCCAAGCGTCCCCCATTGCCGTTTTGAGCTCATTTATACTGTTGAATTGGCGCCAATCTTCATAAACATCATGTATCAGTTGTCCCCATAAATTTTCTATGTAGGTAACGCCAGGAGACCTTGATGGTGACATTAATGTTTCTATATTTTTTTTCATTTAACCACTGATTTGTACTTCCCGAAGCGTGTATGGGCGCATTCTTGTTCGCGAGTTTCAATCTTGTGGATGAAAAACTGTTAATATGAGGCAAGGATATTCCTGTAAAACAGCTTGATATTTTTTCGAATCAAGAAGTGTGTCGATAAAGGCTAATGTCGTCTTGCCAAATGTAGAAAACGCCGTCCAAATCATGATGGAACCACCACCAAAGTAGCGTTTCGAAAAGTAACGCGGTTCGGTGTGTAGATCGTGCCAGCAGTTCGCTAACTCATTTGGCCCGTCTAAGTTCAATTTTTTTTTGTCAGACCAAACGATTTGAAAATTCAAAATTAAGCTACAACTTCCGTAGTTGAAAATATGCACATATCGAATGCCACTGATGAGTCCACGTTTGGTGCAAATCTTGCACGAACTTAAAGACTCTCTGGACACACTTTTTGATTTGAAAAATATCAAGCTGTTTTAGGGGAATATCTCTTACCTCACATTCCTAGTTTTTCATCCGCCAGACTGAAATTCGCGCGCAAGAATGCATCCATACACGCTTCGGCAAGTACTAAACAGTGGTTAAATGAAAAAACATATAGAAACATTAATATGACCAAGGTCTCTGACCTTAACCAAATAGAAAATTTATGGGGACAACTGGTGCATGATGTTTATGAACGTTGTCGCCAATTAAACAGTGTAAATGAATTCAACATGATAATGAGGGACGCCTGGAGTAGTCCATTTTTATTTAAGCAGAGCAGTCGAATGCAACAAATAACCGTTTATTCTTGTTAGAATATTCTGTATTACATTTTAAATAACGTTTTTGTAGGTTAAAATATTGATTTAGTTCACTATCTAGTACATATATGTACATATATAGTCACATATCATTTTGCAATGAAAACTTCGTTACTTGCAAAAGTCAACACTGTTAACATAAGTAATTTCGTTTATTTCGAAATTCGTAACAAAGTTGAATCTACATGAATCAGATGTAATTCAAGAAATATTTATACCAATTGTTTTAATATTATGGCTAAATTTATTTAAGAAAGTTTGTGGTTCCTGTGGGTTGGTAACCAGGAGATTGATTCGATATTCGTACTGTGGTTGTTCATACAGCAAGTTTACGACACGAGTTGAGTAGCAGATTTTTTTAGTTCCTTTCAGTTCCTGGTTTCTAATGTAATTACTTAACCCAGTATTAAGCCGTGGTTATCCTATTCGCAGCGTCAGTTTTGGATTCTTATTACTGCTCTATAACATAAAAACATGGTGCAACCGACCACATGCAAGACGTTAATTTGCGTTGCGAATAATTTCGACAAATTGCGAGAAAAGAGTTTTCATGCTGTTGCTGTAAATACAGTTTATACATACAGGGGATAATATTTTAAATTAAATGTAAATACATGACTTATATTTTATACTTAAGTTCCATTGGGTTTTATTGTATATGTATATTAATATTTTAATAGCTTTGCGCTTTAATAGATTTCACATGTGATATAATTTATAATTTTTTGAAATTTTAAGTTAACTTAGCCTAACTGATTCTAATGTGCTCGTAATACAGCTTGTCTATTTAGATGATTACTTATCTCGTTTTTTAAAATAGTAGAGAAATGATGGTTAAATTAGAGGATAGAGTTCAATAAATTGAAATTCAGTTGTACACATATACATGTATGTACTAACATTGCAACTCCTTTCCCAATACCAGTTGCGAGTTTTCATCATATTCAATATTCTTAGCTCCAAAATATTTTCCAAGTTGCTTGTTACTTGTACTTTTGAAATCTTTCGTGATTCCTTTAATCCGTTTAATGACTTTAAATCAAAATGCATGAAGTATCATTCAAAATAGATATGATCACACAAAAACGACTGATTGAATTTATAATTTAACTGTTTATATATTTTTAATGCAATTATCGGATATGCAAACACATCGTACTTATTTTAAACATTGCATACAGTACCTACATAATAAATTTCGTAAAGACATCCCTGTATACTATATGTATGTATTCCTGTATACAGTAGGCGATCGTTTATTGCAGCCTTCGGGGCTTCAGAGGGCCAGAATTCCAGGAATACTAAAATAAGGAAGCTCCAATCACCCGCGCGCTCTCCCCTCCATTCGGCCGTTCAGTTGTGCGATGCACCTACCTATAGGGTGGGCTGGATATACGCATTTTACGATCATCTTCATTATCTTCGTTATTTTTGGAGATATCAGAAAAGTTTATTTACAGAAGTTGTTTACTATGGAAAGGGCTATTAATTTGAAGTAACAATTTTTTCGTTGGTTGAGGCTATCTTGAGTTCTCAAGATTAATTATGTTTCCTTTTTAACGACACTAAAATATTCGTGGAATAAAAATATTTTTTTACGTAAGTGGATTCTTTTAAACATTCTGCGTAATAAAATATTAAGGTAATATGTGAAAAAAATTAATAATTCGTGAGATATTTTATATACAAAATGTAATAAACTGTTAATTATAAAATACAGTAAGGAGCAAAACTGAACCAATGTGACTATTTTTCTAGGAAAATAAATTATTTATTTAGATGCTACTAATATGGAGTAACAGAAAAGCTCAACCTGTATATGTATAATTGTACACCCATGTCAGTTTAATAGACAATTAATGTTTTAACTTCATTACATTAAGTTTATTAGGTATAATATTTTACTTCTGACTCATGATCAGTCATCATGACATACTCAATGTTAAATTTTCATAATATCTTTAAGATATTCAATCCTATTGTTCTATGATTTTATTATTGAGAACCTTCTGTTAATATTTTCAACTAGAGATCACTGGACACAGAATTAAACATTTACCAATACTTCTATACATCTATTCAAAAGTGTCTTGGAAGTAAAATATTATAAGTAACAAATTGAAGAGAATATACTGAAAAAGTAATTGTTTCTTAAGCAGAAATAGTTGTACAATTATATACAGGTTGAGATTTTTAATTATTTCATATATGTAATATTTATAGGAATAATCTTTCATATAAAACAGTATTATTGGTTCAGTTTTAATAGATATTACCTTTTTTTTAATAGGTATTAATCTCATTTATAAACTCCATATCTATGAATTTTTAACTTTTTGCAGCTTTTCAATTTCTATGATCAACCACCTTAAAGACATTTAATATTCTTATGCCCAACACTGACTTTGTTATAAGTTTGTCTGCTTACATAACTACTTATATTCAATATGAATTAAGCATAATACGAAACCTAGTTGATTATAACTGAAAACATCTAAAAACATTGAAACATTTTATTAAAACAATATTATATACACTTCGCTTTCTGTAGTGAAATATACGAGTGAAACGCGAGACCGTATGTATTCCGTCCTGGGTGTGCTGGACGACAGAGTGGGGTGCGCGCACGTGTGTGAGAAATACGTGTGAGCGAAGGGCGTTCCCATTCTGTTGCAATAAAAGGGCCTGCAATAAACGATCGCGTACTGTAACGCGAATGTTTGGACTATGTATAATATTCATACATTTATGTAATCTGAACTCTCCGTAGCCAAACATATTTTTTCACATTCCTTAGCAAATTGGGTCGTTTATATCCAAGCCACTTTTTTACTGTTTTAAGTGTTCAAAAAATCTGAAAAAACTCTGGTGTACTTATCAAATTGTCCTACTGCATTGTACAATCTTTCACTAAGTCAAATGATTAAAAATGAAACATTTTTTCAACAAAAATAAAAATGTGGAAGAAAGTCGAGATAAGTGGGAATTCGTTTGGATCGTTAATGATCCATATTGTCTATGGGGGGTTACATTAGTAATCAGATATTATATTTTCTCTGCACAGAATATTAATACTAATGTAATATTTATAAGTTAGACAAGTAATTGATCTTTTTTGTTTATTCCATACACTGATTGATTTGTTAAGAAGAAAGAAAGAACTTATGTGTAAATACAAAATTTCAAATAGCAAATATAAATGCAAACATATCACGTGGCCTTAGTATATTCCTTTCTTTTTCCATTACGCCGCCCAAATATTAGTTGATACATAGTTTATTGGCTACCGATGGTTTCACAATGGCAGCACAAGTTTAGTACTAGGGAGAACAAAAATATTCCACAAAACGCAACGTTTGTAAGGTCAATGCTTTCCTGTGGTCTCTAGATCCGATAGACACGGCCATGAACACTGTTCTCTCAACAGTGGACGGATCCGCGACGGAAACATGACGAAACGGTTGTTATCCATTCATTGCATCATTTTTACCTCGCTGGACTTGTTTCTTTTGGACCGTGTGTTACTGCTTCGTTATTCAGAGTGTGCAGCATTCGACAGTGATTCTTGTCACAGGAACATTTACTTCCTCATGTTAGAGAATAATTAAATCAAAAATGAATGTTTGAAGTATCATAAGCGGATATCATTTGTAAGTAATACTCGCGTTATCAAATTTTTATAACGAGTCATAAAACAACAATGTAGTATCTTCAAAGGTTCGACTTAGGAAAGTTTGCGCAATCTGCGAGAATTGTTGATTGAAAGCGTTGAAATGCTTTTATAGAAATCGTATATCGGGTTCATGACTATCACTACGCAAGAAGTTTACCTCGATTTCATTCCTGAGATACTTTGTAGAAACAGGTTCTTGGAATTTAGATCATTGAAGACATATAATTGCATAGCTTGTTCTTATAGGTATAAGAATTTTGAAAGAAATTATGACAACCTTTTTAGACACATTTTAAAAACCCAATTGTATAGCATGTCCGGTTTAAGTGTATATATATATACAGTGGCTCACATTGAAAATCGTCCACGACCTTTCTTCCTTTAATTTTCTTTACAGACAGTAATTTCTAAACATCGATGTCTAATAGATTAAAAGCTGTAGAAAATAGTAGAGGCCATCCGACAAAATATTAGATTTACATATTTTCTAAGTTAATGTTTAAGTTTTATAAATAAAGACAGGTGGACGACTTAGAGTGTAACCATCTTTACTGTATGTATATGTATACTACCATTCTAATATCGTTTCTTCGTCTGTATTCCATAAATTCGTTTATTTCCTAAGTCATATTTTAAAACAATAAGTAAAGATTATTTCTATATTGATTATAAACATCTTTTATTTGTATTTACTGGATTTTACAATGGCGAATAAGGAACAAGGGTAGTGGACGATTTTCAATGTGAGCCACTGTATGTATACGCTATTATTTCTGTAACTATTGAAAATACAACAAAACATTTAATATAAAAGTTGTTTGATTTCATAGAAGAAATTTAACAGGATATTTTAATTTTTATAATTGTTATTTACAGAAATTTTGATAACAAAGTGATTTTATAATGAAATTACATATTTTTGTTATTGTTATGTTATTAAGCATTTCAAAACGAATTCATCCATGTATTTGAGAGTTCTGTTTGAATAATGATTTTTCGAATAATTGTATGAATAAGTATTGCTGGCAAACGTCCAGTTCGATTAACATTTTTTACCCATAACTATATGGCGTCTAATTCAGATGATACAAAATTGAATCAAATGATTATCATTTTCAAGAAATCCCGTTTGGGTTGTAAGTTATCAACGCATTAGCCCCGTCGATAAGGTGTTAATTGCCATCATGTCTGGTAATTACCATGAGAGAGCTGCTCTGCGGACCCCAATAGTAGCTTTCTCGTGGAGCCTACATGTACAGTTTTCCTCGCTTAATTGACTCAAGCTCAGGTTCACGTTGCGATAGTTATCCGGGGAGGTAGATATTTCAGGAATTGCCAGCTGTTATCTCTCTTCGGTCGCTCGCTCCTCGAGCGTGTTGAAGACAAGAGTGAGAAACATTCGATGGAAGCGAAATAGAGAGAAAGGTTCGAACAGCTGTTTTCCAATGTGTAACACAGATAATGTGGACGCTTGCTCCGTGGAAGCAGTTCCAGGAATTAGTGGAGATATCTCCGCGTCTATTAAACGGGGAGAACTGTACTTTGTTTAGACTGAAAATTGCAAACTACATTAGAATAGGGAAGTGTAATAACATATGTATAATGTATATTTTATTTTTATTTTTAATTAATAAACACGACGGCAATGGAGATAACGTGCAACGTAACTCTTATTTTGTAACTTTTAAAATTTGCACTAATGTTCGCAAAATAATGAATATCGTAGGAATTTGTTGGTACTGTCATTTTGTTCCTCAATCATACATGATGTTTTTGATTAGAAGTTTTCTTTCACACACATTTTCTTAGTTTTCTTAACGTCACAGTAATTTTATTATTCTGATTTTTCATGGTAAAAGTTGCTTTTAAGTTCTGGATGTTGTCACGTGATTAAATTTGACTAATTATTCACTTATACTTTTTCTGTAGCTTTTCAGAATCTACATTGTTTGTTCTTACCCCTGAGGTTTCACGATTTTGTCTGTGTATTTCTCAACTCTCAATTTCCAAAATTTTACGATTTCTTGCTGCCAAAAGTTCTTTTTCTCGCTACATATAAGTTCCAGACAATAAACCTCGAACACTTACCGCGATTCGAGTTCCATAGAGAGTAAATCATTAAATATATATATTGTTATGGAGTGTAAACGTTTGTTTAGTTTTTGTAACACCAAGTATATCTACAGCAACGCACTAAAACCTTCCAAGATCGAAAGTTGATATTTAACGAAAGATTTCCTTCCGTTGGTTTCTTGGATCTCTGTTAACGTTGATCGTTTCCAGGAAAGACTGCGTCAGAAATTTTCGACGACAAAGCTTACTTCCTGTCAGTACCTGTGTTTTATTTGCCAGTCCAGCGATATTGCAACACTTAGCGCAACTTTTGTTTCCCGACGTACAGCCTGTTATATGGTATAGTCCAGCTTTTTGAAGTGGCTGAAGGAAGATCGTCTTTGTCCAGGGATGTTTATATAGTGAGATGAACTTTACTAGGAATTTCGGGATAGGGGTAGGGAAGGATCCTCGAGAATTCAGAATTCCCGAATCAAGGGGATCTTATCTCTAAGGTATTCTGTGTTTTTTTTCATTCCTGGCACAACCCCGCTATTCGGCTTGGCTCAAGGAGCAAGAGGGTTTACCTAAGGATATGCAAACGCGTGCGATAGTTCACCGCGCGAGGTCGTAAGGTCTTTTTGAGATTTCGTGTCCTCCGACTATTCCCCTCTTTTTCTTGGCTGTACCCAAGTAAATCTTGCGCTAGGACGACGGCCACCTTAATTCCGCCGGAAAGAAATGGCGACGTTTGTTTCCCATGAACAAAAAAAAAACACGATCCACCACTTTTTTCCTTGGTTTCTTCGCTGGCGTGGAATTATCCGAAAAAATTCGTAAGATGGAAGATAACAGTGATCAGGGACAAAATCTCGAAGTCGCGTTTCCGATTCGTAAAGCTTTCGTTATCACGCCGATGGCCGATCGGTCCAGCTGAGAAGTTCTCGAGATGATCCCCAAGGGAAAAGGCGATTGGAAAGCTCTTGGAAACGAGCCAGAATCTTCCTTCGAGCTCGGGACACGCGAAGTTACCTACGGCTCGTTAATCGACAGCTGATTTATTGACGGTTGAAGCGGAGTATAAGTTTCCAGGAAAACACGCAGTCTTAGGATTTTCATTTTATCCTTACGATTGTGAAAGGTCAGTTCATTTGTGCGCGAGAGGAAAGTCTCGAACTTTGTTATCACTATTAACTTGCTTTCGGAGAAATTGCTTTTCCTTTATTACTGGTATTGCGTTTATTTAAGACATCTGGTGCTTTATGGTTTTTCGTTCCATATTCCTACTATGAGATTCGGATAAAATTGGCTCACTATTAACTTGCTTTCGGAGAAATTGCTTTTCCTTTATTACTGGTATTGCGTTTATTTAAGATGCTTTATTTATTAAGGTGCTTTATGGTTTTTCGTTCCATATTCCTACTATGAGATTCGGATAAAATTGGTGTACTATGGATGAAAGTTTTCTTATTTCGATATGATCTACATATAACACGTTTAACATTAGTCATAAGATTATCTGCTACGCAAAGTCTGCGAGCGGAAAATACAGTGTCGCATGAATGTATTCGAACAGAAATGGTTCTTCTTCTGTATCTTCTTCCTTTTTGGTACTGTAGGATTGTTTTTCTCGACACGGTACTGATCCATTATATGTATTAGATAAAGAAACCTATGAATACAAATGCTTCTGTCACATATAATTTCATTTATTATTGAAATAATAAAGATTCTTTGAAAGTTCATTAAATCTACTGAAGTGGCTTCTATATTACATTTATCCTTTTCTTTGGATTGATAATTTAATAACAGTGGTATTTGTATTTTTAATTCTATAACAAGTATTTATACGGTACTTTATAAAAAAATTTCAGACAAAGACATTAACATGCGAAATTTTAACTAATTTCTATATCTTCATGAAATAATACGTTTCTTATAAAATACGCTCTCCTCATTGAATGATCGATTCGAATGTACTTAGACTTCCTAAAATTCAGAAGTAATGTGAGCTTCTGACATTTTCAGGGTTCGTCGACGGTGCAACGATCAAAATATCATATGATGCTATCTTATTGTAGCTATAAATGTTTCGACGATCGGTGTTGCTGCTGCTTCAACTTTTTTTTCCGCCGCGTTACGTAACGCCGTGCAATGACCTTATTTATAATGCTATATGCGATTATTTTATTTATGCGCCGCGAAGTAAAATATAGACTGACTGAGAAACCGATAACGGGAATGAGAAATGCTTCTGTCCTTCATGGTTGCATGGCCTGTGTATCGTGCACGAGTATAGCCGTGCATGCACATCGACGCCTCCCGCGATTACTCTCTCTCCCCAGACGTCGATCTAATTGCATGCATACTTGCATCCCGTGCATTCGAAGGTGCGTTGCTTGCGTGGAACAGCATCGTAAGACGAGAGAGCTATCACGACCGGCTTCGTCATTCCACTCGTTCATGGATTACACGTATCTATATCGAGTACAACGTGGATTCCTTAACGCGGATCCGTGACCAGTATTTCCAACCGTAATTATATCTCGCCAGTGTATCCTTAAATCTGTATGGAAACTACAGTAGAAACTAGATTATTGGAAATAATAGGGAGACAAAAGTATTTCGATAATAGAACGACAACTTTTGTCACGTGAAATTTTATATATTTCAACCGTAATAATACAAATGAATAAAAACGAAGGACACGGTGCATAAAAATCGATGGGTTCAATATCTTTTTAGGTTTGAAGCATGAACATCGTTTTCGTACGTTAAGATATGCTCTCTGAAGAGTAACTTCTCCAAAGCTCATTTGAACGTTAACATACTATACATGGTTGAATTTGTTTTTTCATTAGCTATAATGTTACACTAACCAAAATACGTTATCCCATTTAAGAAATGGACGATGATCTTGAAATATCGGAAAATATGACCTTGAGAAAAAAATCTTCTGTATTACAATAGACTTCTTCTTACACATTTCCTCGTATCATTAAAAACAACGGAGATATTTCAGGTGAAAATCTTAGGTGACTGACCCTGTATATGTATACGTGTCAGGTGGCAGGATGTAAACATTGCGTGAAATACACCTGAAGTCTGAAATAATCTTCTGTTAACAGCGCGTTCCGATAATCGAGGTCCTACTGTATTAGGCCTAGAGAGAAGATTTATCGTTTTTCTGATTAGTGTTTTCTAATGATATACACCTGGTACAATGTGATGCAATTTTTATCGGATATTTATTATGTTGGTGAATATGAAATGTCGGTTTTACTAATTGGCATATTTGGTTACACATTTATGAATGCAAATTATTCTATGCAATTATATTATGAGTAGGTATTGTTCGTTACAAACCATGATACACTTTCAGTACGGTGTATAGTTGTAACATGTTCGCCAGAAACAGGTTATTATGTGAAATATTAAATTATAAGGAACGAAGCTCATTTATGCACGATTTTGTAAGGATGAAAGCAAATATCGTATTTTATGCGTGAAATTTTATATCTGACAGATAAGAAACGGTAGCGAATGCTTCAATTAGAGTTTACTCTGTATTTTTTACACGACATTATTTATGATGACAGTAAACTTATTTCAAAGTGACATACAAGAAATTAAAAATGATAACGGATTGAGGTGAAATGTAACTATAATTCTAATATATATTCATACTTGAAAATTCTAAATAAAGCTTAAAGGTAAACTTCATAGAAAACTTCATTTCAAATTCTAGTAGTAACCTCTATTTTTATAAATAAGTCATTTATAAAAAAATAGTGCAATTAATACTATCTTTTAAATATTGGTTTCAAATGTAAAGAATTACTTCGTAGAATTTGTCGTGGAAACTCGTATTTTGATTAATAAAATTTATTGCAGTAAAATATTAAGTGTAACTAGAAAGTCCAATGTTTTATATGCATCAATCTAATAATATTGAGGAATCCGATTTTTAGTTGATATACATATATGTATACAGTAAAACATACCCCGAAGTTACGCCATAGGTGGTTTTGGCATTGGTGGCGTAAGTCGAACAGTCGGGGTACAAATTTCCATACAGCTTTATATTAATCTGAGGTAATCGGTTCTTTGATAGGAGGTCTAAAAATAAATTGCTAATTTATTGGTAATTAATACTGTTTTATTCATTAAACTGAACTATAAAAATACTTATGTGACATACAAGTGGCAGGTAAGAGATGGGAGAGGAGGGGAAACAATGTATGTATGGCGTAATTCTAAATTCGCGTAAATTGAGAGAGCGTAAGTCGGGGTATTACTGTACATGTAAAAACAGCTGGTATAGCGTTAAGAAATTGCACTGGTTTATATCCCTTGAGTTACGTTTGAAAAAATAGACAGAAATAAATTTTCCTTTTTATTACACCATACTCTAACACTAACATTAAAATAAAATCCAGAATGGTTATTACTTGGCGAGCACTTTAGTTGAGCACGCTTGGTGAGTACGCAGCTTTACGGACAGATGGTTTTTTTAAGATAAATCTTCGACACATTTCACCGTCTGTTTCTTTTGCTTCTTATTTACACAGTACATATTAAAATACCATTATTTACCATGAAATTAATTATTATGGAAAATGCAAGTGATCGATAACGTTAAATATTGACTCATCAAATAACGCAATTGCTGCAAATGTTTTCCGCTTTTAGTAAATTTGGGTTACATCGAAACCGTCAAACGTACAGTTAATTTGCCTGAGCGGGTCTTTTTATCATCATATTCTTCAAACTGGTTACATTTTTTGCTTGCTTTAACGTTATGACAGTCAATAATCCGCAGATGTAATGGTGGGGGGATAATGATCAGAAGTTCAGAACCGGTTCGTGAATTATCTGGTCGATGTAAATCCTATCTATCTGGTAATCGAAATCCATGCCGGCGGCGTTCCCCTCCCTTAGAAGAGATCCTTTGTTCCGGACTTAAATCCTTGAATGTAACCAAGAAATCCCTTGCTTCTGGGCTTCCCACGAGGACCAGTCCGAAGGGAGAACTTACGAACACTTTAAGTGTAGGTAGTCTGTGAAAAAGATGTAGCGAAGTTGTAAGTTAAGTGTATCGTAAGAAAGAGTGCGTGTCAGTCTACAAAAAACAACAATTACATTTCAATACAAGAAGGAATTTTTAAATGTTATGATCGAAAGCTGAGAGAAGTGTTTGATATTTTATTGTACATATATATTTCAGTATGTCTTGCTTGAGAAGTTTATCACACACTGATTATTCTCTATTCATAGATTGTAAGGTGCCAGTCAATGAAAGTATTTGCAAAATTGTATTTCCACCGAAAAAACATCACTGATTCATTGGTAAAGGTTTCCCGTAATTGAATAATGGAACAAAGGACATTTTTACTTTGCTTGTCACAGTTTGAAATCGTAAAAGATATTACCTTCAGTGTAACATACTGTGTAGTCTACATATCGCACTTTTCTACAAAAGTGTCAAAACTCGAAAAACACGTTTTTATCACTATAGAAAGCAAGTATCATCAAGTTATTACTATGATAAAGTTGCAGATATGTATACTGTTCGACAACTCATAAAAAATCTTTTAGCTTCATAAGTCGACTGGTAGAGAGCAGTTATGTCATTCTTATGATTCGGACTAAGACTGATTTCTAACAGTCCTTTCTATTTTTTGAGACACTAATATTTGAATTGTGTCACTTTGGTAGGAAGGGTGCAATATCTACAGACGGGAAAACATATTTAGTATTTTTGAACGCTTGTCCTTATGTTTAATACTCCTTTATTTTATTCATTGTAAATATTTTCGGTATGCATTGGTGCCCATGATGAACCAATGAATGGATACATTGCTCCTAGTCTGTTTTTGAAATTCTCTCAACGACGTTGTTGGATCCATAAAGTGTCTTTATAGCAAGTTTTTTTTCTCGTAATTTTAAAGTTTGTAAACAGAAAGCATTCGCATGGTACCCAATCAGGTCAGTGCACGATTTGTTCCAAAAGTTTCTGAATTAAAGTTAAGACAGGAATTTTCTGTATGATATTCATGCTTTTTATCGGCAGTTACTAAAAGCCAGTTTTCTTATGAAACGATATATTGTTCATGATAAATGTATAAACACTGGAAATAGCTCCGATAATTCTGCTTCATGGTGGCAGAGAAATGGTAGTCATCGAAGCCCTGTAAATGTCAAAATAATTTTGGATTGTCGTTTCTTTGCTTTCGTTTTCACTTTACATAATACGAATTATATAGTTTAATACGGTGAATTAGATCAGGGATGTCAAACTAAACTTGAGAATAAAGTATGACTAAAGTTACAGTTTAGCGGTACTGCGAAGCTACAGACAACTGGTTTGGCCTTTCAGCACGCAGAAACCGACTAACTTTAAACACGTCCGTGTTTACATAAAAGTGGGGTCGTAGTAAGTTAGAACTGTTTACGTACATCATTCAATCTTTACCTCCATCATTTTTTATGTTTTGGACTCAGCAAGAATATTCGATGTTCTAAGAATATTTGGACAAGTTATAGATTAAATCCTCGAGTCTTAAATCTTAATGAACCGTAAATTCTTTAAGGTTTCTTGGACATTTAAAAATCTTTCAAGAATCTCAGACTTTTGTTACGCAAAAACGAGATATTTTTAATTATCCAGTTTTCGATATTAGTATTGATGACGTTTAAGTGTCCGGCTTTGAATCGCAATTTGTGAGAACGATTAAAGTTGGTTGGGGTTCAAGAATATGATTCACAAGTAATTAAGGTCCATCCTTTTATCCCTCCCTGCTATCTTCGCGGAAAATGTCTTTTGTAATATTTATCTGCCGTTGAGTTTCGAAATAATGTAAAAGTCGATAAAGAATAAAGCCGAATCATGTGGAATACCATTTCACATGTGCAATGCACACGCTTGATGTATTTATTACTTATTTCTAATCTATTAGATTTCGATACATATGAGCTCTGTAACAGATTACATACGTAAACAAAATTCAGTGGACTATTTTTATACTTATATTTTATAATAGCCACATATAAAATTACAGAGAATTGCAATGTAGTTAGCCATCCGTTGTCATAGTGGCATAATTATACAGAGTTGTGAACACGATTGTATTGTGTGATTATTTTATTGGCTGACAACTCGCTTTTATTTTGTTCCCTCTTACTCGTACACGACCGCTTCTCTCTCTCTCTCTCTCTCTCTCTCTTTTTCTCCTTCTTTCTTGCTGTCGGCAAGATTGAAGCAAAGTCCGTTTACTGTACATTTACTGTCAATGGCGAAGCAATTCTAGGGTCAACGAAGCATAAAATTAATGTATGTCGTATTACTCTATTATTCGCTGACCTTACTCCCGTCAAGAGAAGTACTATTACCTGAGCGTGTAAAATATGTTAAACAGTGAAGAAAAAAGACAAAATTTTCTATTGTTATTTGTTAAAAAAAAGCTGGGAATATTTCATTTTTTAAATAAAATTAATGGCAATTAATGCAGACTTAATGCCTGGTACTAGATATATGAATAGAGACATAGATTTGCGATTAACCGAAGTTTTCATCGCTAAATACGGATGTTGGGATTAGTTTTCACGACTACAAATTAGAGTAATATTTGTAAAACCTTTACTTTTGAATATACTTTTATACGTTTATATATTTATAATTCAGTGTTGTTCATTTCAACTCTAGAATACCATCTAAATTCCCAGCTAGAAGCGAACCCACAAAGGCACCTTTTACCGTTCGAAGTGTACCGGATTCTTAAAGTTACGAGGCCGATACTAACAATCCTAGTGACTCCTTGAGATGAAATAGACTCAGGTTCGTCCACGAAAATCTTTCCTAGTGGCTCCCTGATATGAAATAGGCATAGGTTCGTCCACATAACAAACTCTAAAAATCAAACTCGCCATTTCCTTGGCTTTCGCAGCCGCTTAGCCCTGGCTCGTAACAATCTATAACACGTGCCATGTTGACATTTGGAATCGTCACATTAATTTCGACACTTAATTCTTCTGTTTTAATAAAAATTCTATTATGCAGTATATTTAAAATAATGCTTATGGTTTCGTACATGTATGTAGTCGGTAAAATAAAAAAATCATTTTTAATATATTATAAGTTTGTAATAGTATATGCATTCACACAAGTAAATTATGTGTTCTTCTTTAGTAAATTTTGTGCAAGAATGAACCAATACAATACACTTTTGAACTTATAGGCAGAAATGAAAGGTTCATACAGTTATTAATCCTGTTGTAGATATACAGTTTTAGTGAACATAAATAAGTGATTTAATAAAAATTATTCCTCACTTTTCTGTATTTGAATAACCTTACAAACCAAGGAAATCATAACACATCAGTGAAGCGATAAGAAATACGATCTCATTAATAAGAATTTGCACTGCTAAAGAGAGTAGTACGTAAGTAGAATTAATTTAGTATAAAGGACGCGAATTTTAGTAAATTATTAACTATTTTACAAGTTGCATCAAGTAAATATCGTAATATCTAAATTAATTTCTCATAATTTATGTCTTAAATCCTTCTGTTATTTTTTTTTAAATTCTACTTGTTAGTTAAATCTATGTGTGCAGTTTTCTCTGGAACTTTAACAATTGAACGTTTTGCAATCACAGATTTTAATCGCCTTAAATCCGAGAGTATGTGACTAGCGCGATAATACCGATAAGGTCGTTTCGCGATAAAGCGTTTGTTTTTTAGGAATCGTTTCATTATAGTTTGAGGCAGTGTCGACAGTATTGTGTGTATGGAAAACTGTCGAGAAAGTTTAGGATTGCGTGCCGTTTGAAAGCCAGTCAGGACTGGTGAGTGTGGAAAACCGCACGCGCCTACAGAAAATCAATAATGCAGCCTCCGAGTGCCTGGCGAGAGAATTTCTGTTCGGTTCATAGAAAATTATCGTCAATCGTGTAATTATTTTTTACAGATTTAACAATTGACAGTTGAAACAGTCTGTTTTAATTCACGTTCCAATTCTACTCTTGTCGTCTCTAGCTCATGGAGAGGCATATTTTGTAAAAACAATCTGACGCATTGGTAACGCCGTTAAAACACCTGAGAAAAAGCTTTGTTAAATTTCGAATTTAGACGAGGTTTGTGATAATTCGTTTGGTTGAATTAATATCCGCGTCAAGTTTTGTTGACTTAATTCAGATCTTGATATGGGCTATCAAACTGTAAACCTAAGTAGGGTAAGTCCGGGAGAGATGCACTAGTGGGAGAGACGGAGTAGAATCGTATTTCTCAAACTATACGTCAAAGACGCAACCTGTTAATATTGTTTTGTTTTAATCTTATCCATATTTATCCATTATTTCTAAAATATTCGATTTTTAGACATTTTAAAAAACGTGGTCCATCTCTTTGGAACTTACCCTACTTAAAAGATATGAAATATATTGGAACAAGATCTTTGTTAATTTAACTCTTTGCTGTTCTATGTTGAAGTGCATTCGGTATGTATTTCATTCTAATTGATACGATATCTACTCACCGTATCATAATCTTGAGTATCATTATGTTGCATTATACATATTTTACTATAATCTCAGCATCGATTGCAAACGTGATCGTAGTTTTGCAGAAATCGAAGATAATGTGTATCAGAAAGAGATTCCATGTATTTCTAGTATATTCATATTTATAGTTTGTTCCGGATTTTCCTAACTAATGATGATAACATAATCTGCAACTAAGAAAAACGATATTGCATGTAGTTCGTTTTTTAATTAAATCAACAGTTTCGGTGGCTATGGATTTTTTATTACGTTTTTTTTTGTTTCTTCGAACTGCTCTTACCCTTGTAAGCAAATATTATAATTTGTTATCTTGCACGTGAAATCAACTATTGCCCTCATAAAATGAAGGAGTCTTATCACTTATCAACAATACTTGACTAACGTAATGTTGTTTGACGTTTTATTAGCATTCGATGAGAGCAAATGAAGTATTTTTATGAATCAATAAAATTACGTAACGCCAAAGAAAAAGTTTAGGATAACTACTTTTTTTGGTTTTTATGTTAATTGATTAAGTTACATTTTTTAATTCATAAGTAATCTGTCTATTGTACATGATAAAATATACATATTTTTGAGTTTCTTCGGAGTTTTATGAAATCAAATTACGAAGACAATCTCCTGCAATCGGACACTAATCGTTCTCATAGCATTATAGATCTATGTACTGTTCTGATATTTTGTTTCTTCTTTCCACGTTTACTTTTTGTGTTTGGTATAGACATTATTGTATAATAGTCTTAAAAGTGGGAAAAATTTGTTGATACTGATGGTGATCCTGAATCTGCAGCTCTGCTAGGCTCCTAATTATAAAGTTCTTACTATGTTACTCAATACAATTAGAAGATCGCTATATGTAGTGGCGAACCTTTTGCGTTATTCAAGCTAAGGAAACGAAAAAAATTTTTATAGGTGATGATAATTTAACATTATTTTCGAGCGATCCTAACACCCAGTTTTGTTTTTATAAAAAATTATCCAGGAATTTTATTTTCACGAACGAATACGATTTTATTATTAAATACTTTTATAACTGTTGACCATTTATGGAAACGATCGTGATATTTGCTCAGGTAAGAAATTATGAGAGAATTGAAGCAGGGAATCCGGAATAAGTAGTTCGAAGGGGTATGATGTACAACTGGACGTGAAATTAAGTCACAATTAATATATTAATATTGGAACATTTAATTTCGAGTATAACAGTTCATGCTGCTTCCTGGTTAATACTCGATCAGATACTTCTCGTATGTTTTTAAAGATATAACATGTGTTATATGTCCACTTTAGAAATACAACTTCCAAAATATTCCAAGAGAACATTTCTTTTTATAAATCCAATCTCTGTAAAGCGACTCTGCTATTCCTTCAACACTCGTCGACACGCTCTGTGTTCCAGTTGCATGTAGGTACATAAAGCGCAGAACGCCCAGTAACTCGATTTCCCTATCGCCCGTGAAATTGCGTTATCGTTGGCGAGCGTTTTTCATGATTTACGAAAAACGAGTGCGGCCGTTGGACCTCGCGAAAATAACGAAAAAGGAATTGATAAGCGAGTCGATATCAGGGAATAAAAATAGAACGAACGGCACTGAAAAAGTAAGAAAACAGAGTAAAAACGGGGAAATGGAATAAATTTACACCCAAGAGCCGAAGGGAGAATTATTGTCGGTGCCAAAGGTGCGTACCGTTCGATGATCAGCCTGGACAAGAATCGGATTACAGGAAAATTGAACCTGGAAATCCGAAATAAGTTCGAAGGGCTATGGGGTATTACTGGATGCGAAATTAAGTCACATCTAATAGATCAGAGTGCTTG
This sequence comes from Dufourea novaeangliae, assembly GCF_001272555.1. Classification (NCBI taxonomy): domain Eukaryota; kingdom Metazoa; phylum Arthropoda; class Insecta; order Hymenoptera; family Halictidae; genus Dufourea; species Dufourea novaeangliae. Next base: position 2,952,698 of record NW_015374075.1, on the reverse strand, counting down.
TCTCTGTTAATTGACTTTTCTGCTTGCGGCAGCTTCCGTTGTAGCAGTTGGAGACGGGAACTATTTCTTCTTATTTTATGTCTTTAGTTAGAATCCGTTCTTCTCATTTGTCGATACGACCGTATTAAAATTTCAGATTTCCTTTCCCTTGAATACTCAGCTCACTGGCACTCAATTGTATCTTCGTAAATATCTATTTTTAGGAAGTATGATCACTTAATAACAGAGAAAATAATGAAGTTATGATCGACGTTTGTTCAAATGAGAATACAATAGTACCTTGGATAATTGTCGCTTTTGAGCCCGTAAAATTGGTTTGTTATCACGCTAATCAATTCGAAATATTACGTGAAAGTCTACGTGAAACGGTTGATGAATAAAAGTAATGAATCTTAAGTAATATGTTTGAATACAAGATTTTTCATCATTATCGCATTTGATTTATTTTTACTGAAATATAAAAACATTTCGTTCTGAACGAGTTTACAGTGTGCAAATAAAAATATTAAACAGCAGCAATATCACGGGTAAATCAGACATCTTGATGTCTTTCAAAGGGCCGTTGGTAGAATATAAATTTCCGTCCACTGAACCATATGTACTTAATGGGCAAGCCGAGCATGCACATGGTGCTTGAGTTTGGTCTCACTACCTTCACATCTGTTAAGACTACTAACAGCACATGCTTATTCATAGGTTTATGATACGTCAGTCAGTACTGAGGACATCTATTTGCGTTACTAATAAAGGTAGTGAAGAACAAGTTTCAGCAGTCATGTTTGAATTTCAGTTTAATAATTCACCATAATAAGTGTTTTCTTTGTAACTGAAAAATAGCGGTCCTTAAGTTGTATGCATCACAAACATACTCGTGATAGTTTTTACAAAATTTGTAGTTTCTATCTTAGGTACTTATTTTGTGAACATATTTTTGGTGAAACAAATATATGTAGGTACACTTTCTTTTTTGATGCACTTTTAAGGGGTCTCGCAAATGAGATTTCTATAGATACAGCAGCAGCTAAATCGGTGTTTCGTAAAATCGGATCGTACTTATTGTTAGTTGCTTTAGGTTAGCACATTAAGTGCCGACCTGATTTTGGTGACTTTTCTGTCACGCGATGCGGCAATTTCAGCGATACGAAAATTGTTTACGAATGTTAGAAAAGTTTGCATGAAATGTTATGGAGAAAATGCAATACGATTTGGGAGGGAAAGTGCTAGAATATAAAATATGACGATTGTTTTAATTTTGAAATATAAGGTATGTATTATTTTTTATATTTCATATCTGTGACTGAACGGAAAGTCTTTGGTAGTCACCGATGACTGACGGGCACTTGACGTGTTAAACATTTGAATAGCATCGTTTTCTGTACAGTTTATTGGTCGGGGACAGGCAAGACAAATCGTTAGGATCTGAAGATATGCCCGTTTTAACTTATAGAAAACCTTTTCTCTGATAATAACAACACCAACTCTGACTCATTACTGCCGAGTTTGATTTGCATATATGCACATATTTTCGGTCATTCGAATACATCAAATCCTGTTTTTATTGACGCCCACTTTGATCGACAGATGTGTTATTAGTTATTATCTTTATATTCTGACCAAAGTGAAGCTCCTCTGGCTTTTTAAAACAGAAATTAGCATACACTGCCAAAAAATATTGTCACTACTATTCTCAATTTGGAGAAGTAGACAATCTGAGTTAATATATAAGTAAAGTCGATGAACATATCTCTCGGTGAAGACAGCCATTGGTGTATTTGAATGTCCGTAAATACCTAACATCGATAGAAGCCAGTATTCGAAGCACAAAATAGTGTTGCGAAGACGAGGAAGTTCAAAATCATTTTATTATCGTCAAGCCTGCGAACTGGAATTTCTGGACAACTACATATCGTATGCACTAAGGCTAAGACTTAGGTAGATACTTCATTAATTTTTTACATTTTTCTATCTTGGTTGTGAAACACCTGCAACTGCGAAGTTACCATTCGGCCAGAAGGGAAATATGTAGGTACTTCCAGTTTGATTAAAATTCAGCTAATGGACGATATTATTCACAGTTTCTTTTAGACTTTTCTTACCAAATTTTCGTATTGTCACGCGAAATTAAGCACCCTAAAAGAGTCAACCACTGTGTAAAGATCCGCGTCATTAATTTCCGTAGTCAGCATTCGTTTTAATAAAGTATTAATGGTATGTATCAGAAGCTAATTTCTATTACGCTTTTAGGTGATTTGCGCAAAGTTAACATAGTCGTTAAGTATTGCGCGTACGTAAAAGTAATAATAGTCTGGTTAAGTGTACCCAAGAGGTATTGTTTCAGGTCTGTCTCAAGACCGTTTACATCGCAGCATAAACGTTTCGTTAAATTACTGTATTTGTTCCACGAAGGATAAGTGTAAAACCGGACATGTCATGGTCATACCTTTTATTGATGTGACCATTATTCGCAATCTGTATTGTTACAACAAGAACCATTGTTCTCGTTACTAAATCATTCAATTTATGACTATATGTACATCAGTCTTAATACGCATATCAGTTCGACAAAGCTCTCAAAGCATGTAACACAACAGTCGCTTTAATGACGAGTATAAACAAGCAAATTTAATGGTTACCGATTAACGAAACGGTTTCTCCCGCTAATATCTGTTGCGGTCGCTAATCGATTATGTTAAACTGCGGTGAGACTAAACTCGAAAACTTGACACCATCAACGTGCCATCTGTCGGCAGTTAAAATAGAAGGGCGGGCAGCAGGGATACGACGAAATTGAATCAATAAATTCGCTTTCCGAATGCCCCTATTTCATCCAGCTCTTCAATTACCGTTTCAATCATGTACTAATCCAATCTTTCATTCTATCCTGCACACATTCGATCCAACTTTTTGTACGCGTGTATCCCTGCACTTGTTTATTGAGTTACATGTTCTTATTATGTTCTTATTGGTTTCATTGCGGAGATTTATCTGTAATACGTTATTTTTTTTATCAAATTTAATATTTCTGTCCAAGAAACTCAAAAGCGCATCTTAATAATTATCACCTCATTATTTTTTAACTTCCTACGTTATTTTTATAAAAAAAAACCGACGGTCAAATGAATTTAAACAATATTGTAATCTTATCGGCAATATCATTAATATGTTATTTTGTCATTTTATCAATAAAATATCACTATGACACATATAAGACATAATTGTACACATAATGTACTTAATGGACATAATGTACTTTAAATACGTATTTATGAACCAATTTGGAATCGATAGAGCGAAAATAATATAAGTTTAATTTGTTGTGGTTTGTCTAAAACCTGGTAAGTATAGGTATTATCAGTAGAAAAATTGTAAATTAGTTCTGTTTAGTTAAAAAAATTATAAATTGCTAAAGAAACATATAGATTATTAACTTTATTTCTACTGTTACAGTCATGTTTGTTTCTAATATTCACTTTTAGTTAGGGTGGAAATTTTACATTCATTGTTTTGCGTGATGTTTGAAATTAATGTAGGAGCGTTAGAAAAATGAAGGCCCAAGCGGGATTCGAACCGCGACCTCCGGACACCGAAAGCCGAAACTCTACAATCTACAACTCCACACTCTACACGCTTCTGCTTCTCCCTGGAGCCCTCCTTAGTCCATTGATGTTATTGCTCCTCTTGTTGGGTATGGAGGTCCCGATCCCACATTAATTTTATTTTTTCTCTTTGCAACACTAGATATATATTTTCTTAAATCTTCTTAATTACTAAAAGTTAGGATGTATAAACCAAAATGATGACACTGTCTCTTGAAAACTTATAATTGTTATTAAAGAAATTACTGGTTCATAATTAAGGGGGGAGACTCCGAATCGATCGAAGCGCTGATGTAAACAGTCGGACGCTAACGAAAACACATAATGGATAATTTTCTCAGCTGAATAATACGACATCTAACGGTAGTACCTACAAATAAATTTTCTTCCCCGTTACCATCAAGTTGTAGGGGCATATGAAGTAAAGGGTTTTTGTATTTCCTACGCGAAGCCACTGTTGCTGATCCGTATCAATTTTTCCTACGCTGTTACCTCATGTCACGTATTAGAAAACTTCATTTGTGCAATTATCGAGGCAGAAGTTGGATTCTACGAAATCGAATGTCTCCCTCGTGTTTCCGTTGTTTGTGTGAGCGCACGGACACAGCTCACGGCCCACGGAGTTTCCTCCCTTAATTAGGATTTCTGAAGTTCACTATAACCGTACGTTACTTTTCTTACAATTAGTCACTGGTGTATGATACTTAATTTCAAGAATGTTGATAATGGATAATATTTACTATAATATGGTGAAAATATGATGGTGTTCCTCGGAAGTGAAGTAAGATTCTCATTAGGCAACCAAAATCATCACTTTTCATGCAAGACCTGTAGAATATAAATGCAAATTATATGTAAATTTTTTGAATGCATAACATTTTGCATTTACTGTAATCCTTGTAATTTGCAAATGTAATAACGTACAATATTACAGATCCGATGTTATAGTTGTCAGAAAATGTGTTGCTTAGCACGGAAAAAGACTACATAAATCACGGAAACGTTAAATCCAAAGCTGCAGTTAAAATGGTACAGACGTGAAAAAGTTTGGTTTCATTTCCGCTCGTTTAAAGCAACGCAAACTACGAATAGCAACAAAATTAAAATAAATAATTACTGTTCTCTTTCAATATAACGTTACACAGTTTGTAGGGCAGCGATAGAATTTTTTCTTCTTACACGAAACACGAATCAACTGCATTTAGCATGTATAATACTTTCGGGAGGTACTTTTCCAACAAAAAATCTAAAAGATTTTGTAAAAAGAAGTTGTACAGGCTTTCTATTCAGTTTTACGGAATGCCTCAAAGGAAACCGTATATCTATTTATAAACCCTTTGCAATATAGGACACAAAATATATGTATGTTAATATGTATATAGCAATGAATATGTAATACCCTACGAAACGAAGATATTTATGATACTTCAAAGCTGTTCAGTCGTTGATTCTTTGAGTCAGTTCTTTAAGAATCGATACAATATTGTTTCTTAATTAAAAAAATGTCAATAGATTAGAATTTAGTTGAATAGTTTATTTGCAAATACATAGAGGAATTTTTATTGTAATACGTAATGGCTTCTAAAAATTTCTATTTGCAGGAAGTCAATAATTTTTGTAGTGTAATTAAAAAATGGGATAAATATGTAATGCTTGTGTATAAATTATATTTAAACAAATCATAACAACTTCGATATCTAATAAAGTCGATTTCTTATAAATAACTTGAAATATCAATAGCAGTGTTTATCAGTTGGTCATAGAAGCCTATCTTACGTTAAATCGTTGATGAAAAATTATTAGGAACCAAATTAGATTGCTTCAGTTATTCTTACACAACAGCAAGTATCATCGGGTGTTCTAGATCACTGTGCGTACTAAGTTTTCAACGCGTAGAGAACTTTTACTGTGGAACGCGCGAACGGAAAGGCTTTACTAATTACGTAATTTAGAACCATACATTGACGTCTTCTAGCAAAGCGCCCCGTGGAAACTACCATCTCATAGGATTACGTCGTTAAGGAACATTCTGTAACAGGGAGTAAGGACCCTCAGGCCGCATCGGTAATTTTCGTCAGTAATTTTATTAATTATACGACAGTAGCCTACAGCGTTGGCTGATGTTTGATAATTATTACGTGGTGCAACTTATTAACCGATTATGTTTTTATAATTATTTATCTTGGTGCATTAAAATGGCTTTAAACACTTTGAGGAGATGTTACCAACAATTTTCATACGTTTTCGTACATCGGACATTAATTTCTTGTAAAAGTTGCTTGTTTCTTTGTACAGGGTAGGTTAGAAATTCTATTTAAAAAATTGTTAATTTAAACTTATTTTTTTATTTTAAAATTAAAATTTTAGGGAGGAACTTCGTTGACGATAAAATCGAATTTACACATTTGTCGATCACGAAGGGATTTGTGTACCATCGAACTGATACGAATGTCCATTAGTGGCTACGTTTAGTTGTATTAATGGTTTTAACCATTTATGGTGATATGTTATTATTTATTTCGTTTTTAATGCATGCACCACTAGATGTATTTCGTCTGACTTTTCGTTCAAGTCGGTAGCATTATTTTATATTACAATGATGATTACTCGTGATTCACGAGGCGTTAGTAGAAAACAATATGTCAGCTGATGGTAGCCGTTGTGGTGGTGAATGTGTTAAATAGAGCTCAGTATGTACTCCACCACCGGAATTATAATAATAGATAAAAAGTTAAAACCAAGAAAAGTAACAAAATACGTTAATCACTTTACATGATAATATATATATTTATTATAATAATATATTTTAAAATATAATAACGTATAATGCTGAACAAGCGTGGTATGGAAAAATAATGTATAGGTATAACGGGTTATTCCATGCCAAATCGGTCACTTTTTTAATACTTGAAAGCTTCACTTTCGAATAAAATGAAGAATTATGCAAACTAGTGACATATCTCGAATGTTTATGAGATGCATTTATCAGTAAAAATTGAAAAACAAGGCACTTTTTATGAATACCATATTTGTTACTCACATTTACAACTACTTAATGTATGCAGGTTTTACATATTTTAGGTTCGTGCATTTATGCAAACAAATTTCTATACAAGTAATAAAAGAAAATACATTACATAGTTTCTAATCAATCGTTCTGGTTTTCATTGTTTTTCAACGAGTGTACATTTTAATTTAGACCAAGGAAAAAATTCTTTTTGCAACGATAATGCTACTAAAGATACCAGGCATACTGAAATCACATGGTAAGCCAATGCGTAATTTGCGTAATTCTCCTTTGAATTCTTCTCTTCTTGTGCAATTTACATTAATAACTGCTCCCTTCAGATTTTACTCAATTTTACCGGATGAAAAGCACTATGTCGTTAAAACAAAGTGTTTCCGACTCCGATTAAAGAAACGTTTTATTAGCGGTATTACAATATTACATTGCATATCGACGTACCTGCCGATCGATAGGAATTTAATCCAGCGTGAGTCCGAACCGTTTAGGGGCGTTCTTTCGAAATGTATCGCGTTCCGATGTCCCTGGAGCAAAGTTGGCAATCGGATCGTGGCATTAGACGAAAGTATGCAACCGAGCTTAGGTGGGGCACCGGGTTTCCCACGAGGCGATTTCGTCGGTATCCAATCTCGGTGTGCACGCCACCGCTTCCTTCGCATCCTGTAGCAACCCCTCAAGCTCCGTTCTCAAACACAATTTGCTGGATAGTAGTCATCCGGATTGCTTCCGTAGACATACGATTGCCGTCGATACGAGACAAATCTAATCGTTCGTGATCACGAATATCGACAAATAACAAAATATATTAGGCCATCCGATAAGTAATACGTCTTTTCTGTTCGGTACGTACGGTAACAGCATCAATGAATGAACACTTAAAAGATTTTGTAACTATTAAAGTCGAATTTTAAATGATGATAACATTAAAAAATATTTGCCACAAGAAAAAGTAGATTTTCTAATATTCATACCTTTTTACAAGGTGTAGGTTTCATTTGGAGAAATTGAAAAAATGTAATTAATAGAATTAAAAAAGGAAACATTTATTCATTTATTGCTGTCGAACCAGATGTAGTTTATATAGCAAATACAGTATGTAGTTTGAATAGTAGAAAGGACAAATGCAGATTTCACCAGTGAATGAAGAATATTAAGTAAATGAATATTTCTAACCAATGGCTCGAAACTATTTGAATATGAAATAAGAAATTGACACAAAATCAATATTTAATCATTTACTTATTTTAATAACTGAATTTACACGTTTGTACATATAATGTTCATTCACTGGTCCGTGTTCATTTACTGGTAATGAACCGTATTTAATTAGTTATGAAATTAATCCTTTCTCCGATAAATAAAATTACGAAATATGATAAAGAAATATTCCAATTTTTTTTATGACTTAATGTAGTTACATTTATCCTAAATATAAGGAAAAATATATTTTAGATGTATTCGTACGTTACCTGTAGAAATATTCTAGTAATTACTCGTACGATAAATTTGGAACTACGGTATACAGAGTCCAACATTGCAATCTTTACAACAATACCGAGTGTCTTTCTTTCTTATTCCATCAATACGTTTAGACCTTTAGACGAACACACGAGGGTCATCTCAAAAGTAATACACACACCACATGTGAGCAGCAGCTAACACACAAACATTTTATATGTATACGCTCGTTATGTAACTGGCAAGTTCACGCACTAGTTCATACGTAACAGTGGTCGTTGTCATTCTTGCGTAGCGAGTTGTGCTGCGTTAAATAAATCACCATATTTGATCAAAGATCATTTGTTGGAATCGAGACAATTCGTGGAAAAACTCCAGCAAAAATTTATGAATCGTTGCGGGAAATATATGGAGAATCAACTGTACAAAGTTGCTCCCTCAAACATGAATACTGTGAAGAGACATACTTGATGCAGGAGTGTTGATTCTATACGATAATGCCCGTCCATATGAGTCAGCTTTAGGGGAGACCAGGGACAAACGTGACACGGGACGAATTTAACAACTGTTATAAAACAAATGCCAATCCACCATTGTGTAGTCCTCTCCTCTGATCTTTATACTCAAATTCCATCTGTCCTCCACTTCAGTTGTTGCCAACACGCAGCAGTATCTAAGCGGGTTTCCTAATACGACTCCCCTATTGAAATAATACACCAAAAATAAGTTTGCATTATCCCTTTTAATTATTATTGTATCTTTTTGTTTCAATTCTATAAAATCCTCCGAAAGTTTTTGTGTTTTAGCAAATAAATAATGTATTTTCAGGTAGACACAATATTTTTCATGATAATAAGTTAGGTGTGCATATAATAATGTGTTTATTATATGCCGAGCCCCCAGCCACTCTCAGTGATGGGAATGACGCCTGGACAATAATCGCATATCAACAAAGAGTCAATAATCGCGAGGCCTCTGTATGTATTTTCGCTAGCGCCCGTTTGTTTACATCTGCGCTGTACAACATCTTCAATTGCAAGTGAACAATTAAAACTGACACTCAAAATTATTTTTATTTCTAGGGTGGAATAATTTTTACCACCAAATTTGAAATTTTTGTTCTGAACTTTAAACTTCCCCGCCGAATCATTCTAATTTTTACATTTGATACGTAAAATTGTTTAGCATAAGTTATTTTGAATTTTCCCAAACCGTGTACACAGTTGCTTTCGTATTTCTGTTATTAATAACAGATTTCGTTCCGTTTACAAATATTTTTTTTGTCTGCTACTCAACAAGATCTACCGATTTCTCGCGAGCTAACTAACTTTTTCGTTCGAATTCAAACCGGAACACAATGAAGGAAACGATTACGCAACCGGAAAATTATTACCGCACGAGAGGAAAGTCGTAAAGTAAACGGGCGCAGCTGTAAAACTGTTTACATTTCGGAAATTGGATTTTTCGTGTAGAAAGCCCCGTGTTACACATACTCCCGTTATTATTCAGCAATTTTCTAACTTCTCTTGCGTGTATTTTCAATCTGTGCAATTTGCGAGTGTACGCGTCGCGCGATTATTCACCGGATAATCTTCACACAGGTTGTACTTGAACCCCGAGCGTTTACGAAAATATTGGAAAGATTGCCTATCGAGTTTCGGACTATGTAATTACAGGAAATTTAGGGTGAAACAGACAATAAAGCGGCTTTGTAGGCGGTAGGTCCTTGTTATTTATTCCCTTTATCTCTCCACATCTTGAATTTCTTACGACCGTATTAAGTTGCTTGTACAACACTACCGTTTGACCTACGCAGGTGGTCTTCGACGGTTCATGACTGATAAAACAGCGTAGACTAATATGTAAATCTGTCGCAATATAGATTTTGTTACTCCATAAAAAGTACACCTCGAGTTGCACAAAATACAATAAAAACATTTTTGTTCGAGACTGATTTCTTCTGAAACTTTTCAACATTAATATATACATACATATATTGGAATACGTGAAAGAACAAAAAAAGAAATCGTCTTTTCTCTTTGGAACAATTTTCGTGACCCTATTAAAGGTATTAAACATGTATTGCCAAAGTGACAAGGCAAGTCAATACATACTTCTTTCATTTTTTAATTGATCCAAAATTGCATTAAGAAGAAGAGGAAAGAAATATGTAATTATTATTCCTTCTTTTTCTTTCACTTTTCTTTGTTTCTCCTTCTTTACTTCTCTGCGCTGCTGTTTTATAAAATAGAAGTTACATATGTATGTACCACTCCTATGCAACAATATGCTATTTCTGATTAAATAAAAAAATGTGGAATATAATTCTGTTTTTATTTTATACAAAATAAGTTATAGTATAAGCATATTCATAGAAATCGAAAATAAAAAGTAATTTTAAAAGAAAGACGCAAGTAACCATCGTAATCTCCAATTTTGTGGACTTGCGTTGTTTTTCTTAAAACGTATGAATTGAATATTGGACTTGGGTGAAATTACATTCTTTTGAACATATAAAATTTGTTTTCATGCATTTTTTTGATAAATACACAAATCCTATATTGTACAGCTCAATTAATGTATAAACATAAATTGTTTGCAATTGTGACATGTAGCGTTTTTCCTTAGATGTATCAAATAAAAACAGGTTTTATTGTATTTTTAGAACAAAATTATCTGTGGGTCGGGACGAGGACAATAATGGCAATTAATGCATACACCCGGTTAACTAACTCTATAATTAATATTTATTCATAAAGGTATCAAGACTACACGTGTTTCGCTTTTCTTCTTATCCATGAACAACAATACTATCTAGAAAGGAAATATCCAATGGATCAATATTATACCTATCAACTTGAAAGAAAAATCCCTAGACCTAATGTCGCCAGCTAGTAAATTTCTATACCAATTAGAAACAACTCCACATTATCCAGCTTGTGTTTCTTAGAACAAAAAACTGTTGGTACTCTTGCACTGAAAGAAATGAACTTCAAATTGAAACAAAGTATAAAACGCGTTAATTCATCGATGTGTTCAAGAAGAGAAATAAATTTACGTGCGAAACAAACAGTTCGTAACATGATTTTTCAATCGGTTTATTCAGTATCGTAATAGAGCATCGCATAATTATGTGCGATGTAAATACAGTGAAAAATAGGAGGGAAGGCTCGGATGCTTACATGCGCAAACGTGTCTGATCGTGTTCAAAAGGAATTTTTGCAACGTTACAGCTTGTACAAAGCGTACTGAAGCGTACGTCTTTCTCGTGGCTCGGTCTGCAAGAGTCGATTCTATCTTATACAAAAGCACGGCCAAGAGTGCCAGCAAAAAGGGAACTCCAACGCCGGAGAACTTCGTCCAAAGGCTTTGCTCCACGGGATGGTATATGAGATACGAAACTGTAAGTTACATCGCGTACAGCCAGCGAGAGCAGTGGAAGCTTGAATGCATACAATCGTACAAATCCGGAAACCTCACCGAGAATTGTCGCAGTGTGTGCGTCCTCGTGCACAAGGAAAATAGAACAAAACTGTACGAGATCTAGTTTATATTACTTGCGATTGCATAGATATGCTGAAGGCTCGGACAAATCCAAATAGGATCATTGAGATCCTTTGTTGTTAAATTACACAGATAGAAATATGTACATACATATTCGAATATTTCTCTCAAATATTAAAGTGTAAAATAATACTTGATTAAATTAGAGTGTATACGAATATTTCTCTTGAATATTTCTGTTACAATTATTGTATTTTCAATGGCGTTTATATTAAAGATCTTCTGGTAATAGTAAACTACGGATTTTTATGAAAATTCACAGATTTACAGACTATCTTAGGATGACTAGAATTAAAGAAACTAACATGCACGTCATTATTACAGAGATTTATTAAGATTGCATTATGAGAAAAGCATCTGTTTATTCTGCTTAAATGTTTTATTTTGTTATGCTTTATGTATTTACATATGACATAAATGCATATAATCTACAGTCGAAATAGGTAATAATGAACATGTATTATTTTATGAATAATAATAAGAATGAGTTACATAATTAATTAAAATTTATTAGAATACATGTTTGTAGATAAAATTATGATATATCTATCTACACAGGATCACTAAGTTTGAATTTAAAATTAATTTTAATCAGATTTTGGCTTATAAAATCGAAAAGTTTCATCGTTGTATTAGTATTGTGTCACTCGATACCGGGGCATGTAATCTTTTCTTGATCTTCCCTCGTTCAGTTGGCGGCTCGTGAAAGGGAAGCCGTCGCGCCGGGCAAAAAATTGAACGCTTGACTGGTTCCACGGCCCCCTTCCCCAGTGGTAGGGGTGACGACTTCACACTTGTTGTGACCCAACCGGCTCACACTTATCGAGCCATTTCTGTATTAACATTGTACACAACAATATATGATATTTCAGGATTTCTTATCTTTATATTTGTACCACTGTATCTTTCCACAGAAAGTAAATCCTACTTCACAGGAAATTTACAGAAATCTACATTTCTAAAATAGTAACACACAATAAAACATATGGGTCTAGGTGATTTATTCATCGAATCTATTAAGTGTAACAATAAAGTAATTCACTATTGTTCTTTAATTAGGCACAAGGCGCTACATTTTAAATTAAAAACATCTTTCCAACTTGTCACTAAATAAAAATGGTGTGTAATATCGGAAAATTGTTATTAATATAAATGAAACAGTTCCTTGACTTCTACAGACATGAGTACCTACTGATTTCGCTAATAAATAGTGTAGTACTTATTAGTACACCTAATAGATAGGTACAGATTGTGCATGGCAATAATTATGACGAGAAACAAAGATTTAATTCCAGATTTAATCTTGATTAAGATAGCCAGTTCGCACTGGAACTTGAATGCATTAACCATCGAGCATCATGGCTGATAACTTCAGTTTATTCCATCTCGCTGAACGGAATATTTTGTTGAAGGATCTGATTAACCTGGGCAGATAAGATCGACGGACATTCGACTCAGGAAATTCTATTGCGCCACCTGCGCAGGTAATTTTGTTGAAAAAGCAGGGCGATCCAGGAATATTGGGAGTTGGAATAAAGAGGGGTGGAAGAAAGGACGCTGCGAATAAGCTGGGGAGTCAGGGGGCGATTTCCGAAGGAAGAGGGATATGGTAGAATGGCGAAAGCAATTTGCAAGGTTCGCGTCTCATTCTCTCCTCCCGGGTAACGGGAGTTAGAGTAAGGGATGTAACTGGGTATCGTAGTCTGCAATATCTGATTATGGTATCCGTAATCACTCTTCCCGTTTTTCTCCGCCGGTGTTCTGCCGTTCGAGTTTTTTTTTAGTCATTGCTTTCATTTGTAGTTTTAGCTTCGTGCGCAGGATTAAGAAAACTTTAAAAAATAAGAGTCAACGTGAACTTTTCATCTTCTTTTTATTTTATTGGAAAGAATTTGTATATAAATTTAGTTTGAAGCATACAATAATAAAAAATAGATGGAAATAACGGTGTAAAAGAATGACAATAGTTTCGCTTTTCCCTTTTTCGGTTACAATGTTGTATTAAGTTAGGTTTCTGTAAATTGTGATTCTTGAGAGAATAGAAATTAGAATAAAAGGTGGTAGACGATTCAATTATGTACACAATGCAGAATACTTAAGAGGTAGTTAAGAGAATAATATAATGGAAACTCAATAGTTTTAAGTGTCATTTAGCAGAGAAGACTTTAACTGAACAGTGGTCGTTGTGCATACAATTTGAAAACGGGTATTATTATATTAATTACCGAATTATTCACATAATTGTATGATGCGATTAAAAATGTATACATATAGTACAAAGGATACTCTTTTGCTTTGGCGTAACTAGTTATCCAAGTAAATGAGTAATACATAGCTTTGCATAATTCATATAAATTCTAAAAACAATTTTCATTAAAACTGTCAAGAGTTTTGTTTGTGTAAATATGACATTTTATAAATTCAATTACAAATTTGCTGATGTAATATTTATTTAATTTGTCAACGTTTGTCGTATATTAATGTCAATTTGATTCACTTTTCGCTGCAAACATTCGAGATAGTAATCAAAATAACATTTACCGTTGACACATGTTCAGTGATTCTGTTACCTATTCTACATACACAATGTTTCATATTTTTCGAGATTGATATTTCACGAAGTTGTAGTTAATTCTTTATCACATTTTCTTCGTGTGACGATTTTCGTACTACAGACATTATGACGTTCTCTGTACAGTATTAAACAAATAAAATAGTTTTGCTCAATATGTCGCTCCATTCAGTAAGCTAAATTAGGTTTATAGGATTAGTATAATTTTTTTTCAGTGCAATGTTATTTCATTCATTTCTTTTGAAGAATTTTATCTGTAAAAAATAATAAACATTTAGTACCCTTGAAAATACAATTACTTGAATTTAAGAATAAATATTTTGTTATTCTTACATGCTAAGTGTATAAAACAAATATTTCTGTTTCCACGAAGTGCTGTTTCGAATAAAAAAAATGAAATGTATTCGGTATTATTTATTTCGCAATTATATCATTGGCACGTGATAAGATTCGTAAATTTCATAAATATTTCATTATTCTGTACGTTTGCTTGAATATGATATTGATAAATTACAAATTCGGCAAAATATTCCATGAAAATGAGGAAAATGCATAATACATGAATCAATTTATACAAATCTGCATGCCCGTTTAATAATATCTCAAACTGATGAAGTTAAGTAGCAATAAGAAAGTACAGGAAAATAGAGAAATTGATAATATCGTTCGTTATTTTGACCTAAACTCAGTGACCGTAATTGCTTCCGTTTTCTCTTATTCTTATTCTTTGTTTCTACATGCTCATGTCCTCGTTATCACGTTTTTACGGTCACTGATTCAATATGTTTCCAGAAGAAATATGCAGACGCATTCTCTCTATGAAATATATTTCATGCTTTGAACATATTTCATTACACATTTTTACGTAAGTGCTTTAAATTCTATGTTAATTTATTAGTACCAGAAATATGCGTATGTATCTACTGAATTATGAATTAATTGCGTATGAAATGAGCACTTGAGCATAAAGGTGCGAATTACAGTCCGATGAATCGAATATTGCATACTACGGGTGACAGTAGAAGTAGTAATTAAATATATATTTTTGTGCTTTGAATGATATTTTATCTAAAAAATTTGTCATGAGTTTATTGTATGCTTCTACAGAGTTTAAACGATTGTTTGTATTAAAAATAAAACTGTGAACGGTTACTTCACTTTTCGCTTAGTAATAAAATTTTGAGATTATTGAGAGAAATTATTTCGTTTATGCTGAAAAAAATTTTGTACTTTCTAATTACATTTACTAAAATAAGAATTGTTTTATTGAATTTAATGAGTACTGTCTAGTCCTATAAGATTTGAACTATGTAGCGTGAATGCGTTGTGTAATTTCAAAAAAATATTTTCAGAATTTCTTGTGACCTTTATTTTTATAATCGAATAGTTGCTGCAAACACCGCCCACCGTATAATTTTCTATCAAATTACATTTTAATTTCACGATGAAACGCGCTGCTACTGTGTTTCATTGTATGTATCTCGTTTCTGTCGTACGCGTCATAATTTTAATTTGTTTAGAATTACTTTCCTCTGAATTTACGGAACAGCAAACATGCAATCTGTGTTCGTTTGTTTTCTGTTAACAAATTGAACAACGTCAATGAAATTCGTTAACAAGGCTGCAAACGATATTTATATATGAAATTTGTGTGAAAAGTATCGTGTATAAACAATATACATTTTTAATTGGAAAAATCGGTTTTCCTTTAATTAGTTTCAACTATCCATCACGGTTCTTTCAACGACAGGGTTTACAATATGTATGTATAAACTTCTTTAATAATATTTAAATAAATTGATTTATGAATCTATTCGATATTAACATAAATTAATTCACTCGGTTTCTTCAACGAAATTTTCAGAAGCCACCCGTTAGAAAGAATCGATTCTGACTCGATTTGTCACTGTAGGTGTTTATTAGTGCGCTCTGATGGCATGCCTGCCACGGGGGATAATGAATATTCAACAGATTTCAGGAGTTAGGTGTACCTACCACCAGCAGCGATTTTATTGAATTTGTTCAATGGAAAATATTTACCGCTTCCCGTCTCTTTGATCACCAATCGAGGACCAACAGCGTGGAAGGATAAGTTCATATGAAATGGGGGACCGTTACGTATAGCTACAGTAATCGTCTTTTTAGTAAGACATAGAATCTTTAGAAGATAATACAAAGTACAAAGTATGAAATTGATATTGAAGCAGAATATCTCTGTGTTGCGATAATAATGGTATTTGAAATGTCACATACGAATTGTACCATAAATTTAAATTGAACGAATTCTAAGAATATTCTAAAACAGGAATTTTTTATCAATCATAGCTATGGAGCAGAACTGTCTGCATGAGCGTTCACTAGCCACTAGTATACTTCCCCGACTCGAATTCATCGTTCTTATCGAAATCATGACTGATGAGTTCCCTGTTTTCATATAGTATTAGCCGTCCCGCCAGCCCTATAGTTGATAATGTTATGATTAAAAGAAGTTTCAGGATTGTACGAGTTCCTCGCATGGTGTGACACGCATTATTTCACTTAATTTACAATCCAATTTTAACCACATAGAGAAGTATCTTTTCGCTGGTATATAAACGTTCCCTTAATTGCAAATTGTCACCGAATAATTTCTGAATATTTGAACACTTATGGTAGTATATGTACGTATACAACCGTGGAATATGCAATTCACCTTTGACTTGCTAACGCTCAGTTATTCAAATCCATAATGCATTCGAGATATACATACATATATGGTAACACACTTTTATCCAATCATGCGCCACTATAATTTCCATAGTTATAGGAATAAAAAGCAATTTGATGGAACGTTTTATTTAGATATCAAGACATTCAATGATAAATGTATTACATCGATAAATGCAATGTAAAAATGATTCGCGTTGTTACGATCGATTAATTAAAAATGAATAATTTCCCTGAAGTTTGCGACACAATCGATTCAAAAAATTTTAATTATAGCTTTGCAAATGTTGAAACGTTATTATTGAGGCTTTGCACTCGATTGTCCCCTCCGAAGGGACTAAATTTACGGGGAGTTTGGAAATTCTGAGTGTAAAGGGTATTTGTTCTTCAGACGACTGCTACGCGTTGGCAAACGCTATTGAAAAATACATCACGTTCTCCCTATTCGCGACATTTTATATGCATTTGAATCCGTGACACGGTGTCCGGCATTTATCGGTGAGATGCACCGAAATAGAGGATGGAATTGGTCAGTCACTCACTGTATTTGGGAATGTGCGTGTGCCTACACGAGAATGCTTGTGCGCTGCAGTATAGGGGAGCTGATTACATATTTACGTACACCGAGCAAATTGACTCTGGACGCAGGCATCCTACAGTTTACTTCCACAAATCGGGCCAGTTGCACATAAAAAGTCACAGTGCATCTCTTTCTATCTCTTCTTCATCGGTGTAGGTTCTGTAATTGCAATTTTTTAACGCTATCTGAATAAATGTAAATCACATACAGGGTGTCCTACGCAACAAAGTCAAGCTATAACACGCATTGTCACGTACATAGACGAGACTTCACAGTACTACGTATTGCAGTCTAACAATTTTCAACATTATATCGACGTGCTTTGCGAAAAGTAGCACGTTTCACTTCTAACTGCGAAAAACAGCACATTAACTATCACAGTTACTATCTGTAAACTGAACTGTGCTAGTTTGCGTAGAACACATGAAACGTGCTACTTTTCGCCCTGCGAAAAACATCAGTATAGTACCACATTTTAAATATGTCAGTTTCCGAGATACTACAAACAAATAACAGTACTCCTGTCCCTAGCACATTGTCACTGTGGACGTCCTTCGATAACGAAGTGACAGAACAAAATTCGATTAGTGCATATGGTTTTGGGCCGACAAATGTATTGGAAACTTATTTATCAGACTGTTATATTAATAGATTGTCAGATCCATTGCAGTACTGGAAAAATAATATAACAAAATGGACTCAGAAGTCACCGTGTGGAAGTTATGGAATGATTTGACGGATGCTAACGAACGACTGCGTTAACGGATAGTGAGAATACAGTTTAATCCCTTTGGGATTCTAAGGCCCAATGATATTCGTGGTACATGTTGGGTTCCAACTATTGCCTGCCAAATTAATATTGAGCAATCGATTCGCAATGCTAAAGCAGGCGATTGATTGACGTATACCAGCAGATTACCACGTTGACTGGCACGAGAAATTTTGCGAAAATCCCATCGGGTCACGGCTGTTGTGAACAATCAAACAATCAACACAATGTACATACATACATACTTATAGCCAGGTGTAACAAGCTCTGTTTACATTTCAGATGTATATTATGTATTGCGATCAAAAAGCGTTCTCTAAGCCCGTCAAAGGCAGGAAAAAATATCAAAAAGGCAAGATATTGTTCGATCTGTCCTAAGCAACCTCAATTCTGTGTGTGTGTGTGTGCAAGCTTTCACTTTCGTACATTCAAAGTAATTTCTTTAGATTAAATTATTTATAATACATTGTTATATTGTCTTTACATATAATATTTTATTACCCCTACTACACTCTGTTGACTATCCTTCCAAATACATATCTACATACTTACAATTAGATCTTTCGTAATCAGCTAATATGATCATCAACCATGTACGCTCGGCCCACTTACAATTAGTCAACATCTATTTCCGATTCAAAATGTATAGGTACGTTGATGAATAATTATATTGTTTCAAACGATCGATGAATTTAGACACTGATGGTTGTCGTATTGAAACCATTGACGGCTGATTTGTTTGAATTTTCGTTAAATACCAGATCATATTGGTTCATATACATAGAACTGATTCGACTTTCAATATAGTCGAACCTAAAGACTATTTAAGATTTCATCTTTATCAGTACCAATTTTTAAATAGAATTAAAATTTGCCTGAAAAAGACAAGCTTTAAACCTAGAAATTTTGATTCTGATATTGAGCTATACGAGAAACGTGCCTTTTCCGCAAAAATCGAGTAACCAGTTGACTTGCCAAAATGGCTGTATGCTATGTATTCACACATGAATTGATGTTGTCACTTAGCATGGACATTCTAACTGTATGTACGTGTATCTGGTCGCCTATACGCGTGAGGTTCAAGAGAATTTAGTTTGAACGCCAATAATTCTCCCATTTTACTATAAAAGCTAGGGGTGTGCGAGTACTCGTAATTTACAAGCTGATCCGAACTCGGTTCGATTGCTCGAGTCGAGTCGAGCGTTTGAATTTTCCGAGTTACTTAAAATCAACGAACTCTTTGAAAAAAATGCGAGCTACTTGAGAAACTCAAATGGCTCGAATATCCGAGCGCTCGTAAAGATTTTGATTTACTTGAAAATAAATTTTTAGCTCGAAAATTTTCGACATGAAAATAAATCAGAAGCATTAAATTAGACTCTTATATTTTTCTTCCTTACAGTTAGATGAGTATTTGATAGTAAATAGCTAAATATTCGAGTAATTGGAGAAATTCGAATATTTACAAGTATGTAACTCGAAAGTTAAAGATCTCTTCGAATGTATCGAGTAATTCAATAATTTTCGAGCTGAAAATTCATTTTCAAGTAAATCGAAGTTTTACGAGCGCATGAATATTCGAACCATTTAAGTTTTTTAAGTATGTATCTCGCACTTTTTTCGAACAATTCGTCGATTTTCATTTCGATTTCATTCACACTCATCAAGCCATATCTGTACTCATGTATGTGTGTATATTACGCGATTAGAACTTCAGATATTACCGACTTACTTTCGAGATTAAAATTACTTCTAGATTCGATCTCGTTTTTCAAATACCTCACGTGCCATGCCGCAGTCAAGGCACCCTTGATTACAAGCGTAGGCGGCCGTATAATGCAATATGCGTTCTCAAGGTGATATGCAAACACTATTAGTTTTTTTTCCATGGTTAGCATGCATCATCCCCTTTTAAACTCGTCTTGCTTCAGCGTGATTTGATAACAGTCTTTTATGAAATCTATTTAAGCGAAACATTTCATTTTCCCGAATACTAATTAGTGTTACGGAATAATAATGCAGATTTCCGTCAGGTGAAAATTAAAGTACTACCGTTATAATTTCGTCAATATTTATTTCAAAAGTCATAGGTAGTTTAAGTTTTTCGCCAGAAAGATATCACTTAATATTGTATTACCAAAAAGTGTAGTTCTTATAACTTAAAATGATTGCCTAAAAATTCTACCGGTAATATTTAAGTACTATTCAGTGAAACACTATGATTTTATATCTTGCACACGCTTCAATCTAGAAAACTAAAATTTAAGAGACGATCGATGAACAGTAGAAGTTTGCAAAAGAAATGTTGTTATGCGATTTGGCACAGAATGGCTCGTACACGCGTTTTAAACAATCTTTCAAATTCAACTTTCTCGAAAGTGAATGGCTTCGTGGAATAAAATGTTTTTATACATTTCTTATTTTATTTAGTTTCAGGTATAGATGCACTTGTCAGTTTTATCAATTATTACGGTACATTCGGAATATTGGCAAACTTTTCTCGTTGAACTTAAGATCATCCTGTGTATGTGTCACAGGACATTATTAAAATTTCATCTGGCCAAAGCTTCAACCCCATTTCCTTTTTCCATGCTGGCTTC
Organism: Dufourea novaeangliae; assembly: GCF_001272555.1. NCBI lineage: Eukaryota > Metazoa > Arthropoda > Insecta > Hymenoptera > Halictidae > Dufourea > Dufourea novaeangliae. The sequence continues at coordinate 2,931,828 of NW_015374075.1, read as the reverse complement.
GTTACTACATATAGTCGACGTTCGCGCACGACGATGCGTCGAATTAACGTTTCAACGACTATGGCCTTTCGCTTGCACTCATCCGCCACGACAAAGCGTCGTTGCTATTGCTTTAATGAATAAACACCAACTCGGTTGAAATCTGCGCTGCGAATACCGGTGCACGCGAATGAAAGAGTATCCACGCATGCCTGCTTAGCGTGCGTTCCGCAAACCCGTATAATGCCGGTCGTTATCATGGTAATTATACATCGGAATGAATCCGTTTTATTTCACGTTAATCCAAAACTCACTACATCCACGAAACTTAAATACGGTATTCTTCATATGGATTAGCGTTCAGTGTAGGTTTAACGAGCCAAATTGTCATTTATAAAAGAAGCTGAAGAGAAGTAGCGGAAAACTAGGCATTCGTAACTGGTATTCGACTGTGAACCAGCCGATTACATACAGGGTGTTTCGTTTAACTGGAAACGGTGGAATATCTCACGAAGGATTAAAGTTAACGAAAAAATGTTCGTACAAAAGTTGTTTGGTATAAAGGGGGACATTGCGTAGTATAAATAATTTTTCTATAAGTGTAGTAGTGGGGGAGATATCAAAGTCAAGTTAATTTTTTTAAATGGAACCCTGTATTTTTTTATTTATATTATGATTGTGTTTGTTGAGACGAATACAATGAACTGTCACATGATATCTATATATTAAACATTCTGATTTATGGTATATAATATATAAAATAATATATATGTTAAGAATATTTTTTTGTTCTGACTGTAGCTACTAAACTGACTCAGCAGCTGAACTGATTCTACATCGATGTTAGAATCTATCGATTGGTCAACGTCGCGACATTTGCGCCAATATGTCATCAGCGGCTACTGCCACGGAGTCAGCTATATCTGTACATATCTGTGAAATAAAACCGATGCGGCAGCTACTCTTTTTGGAGCTTCTAGCAAGAGAAGGACTCTATACGTACATATAAGCTAAGACACTTTTTTTTTTTGATAAACATGTTTATTGCAAGAGGAAAGTTCATTTAGTTAAATAGGTAACAACAAACATAGAAAAAATACCAAACAACTATTGTAATTTATATCTACTTGTGCACTCGCTTGTGCAACTTATAGATAAACATCTTTGGTTAAAGTAACTTAGAATATTAATGACGCTTAAAATATAACAGAGTAAAAGCAATTAACTCTAATCAGACTTGAAATATTAGGAATTCGGGGAAAACATAATTATAAAAAAACCCCCTTCAACAATCTTTGGTATACTAATACTTATAACTAACTTAAAAAACTAAGGGACCGAGAAAATCGAAAAGAGAAGAAACAGAAAAGGAAGAGGAAGGAGAGTTCTATATATACATTATTTACAACATAATTTAACTTCCCTACATAGGAAAGTTATCGTCTAATAATTGCTCACAGCCCCTTCAAAATACTTAAAACTGCTGAGATCTGAGAGTGCTTAATCTACACACTCTAAGGTCATTTATATGGATATCGTTGATCGTCAACCATCAATACTTTTTGAAACTCAGTCTGTGGAAGTCCATGAGATCAATATCAGGTATATTTGGTGCCTAACGTTACCAAAATTTCTCAGGTCAATTGCCGAATCTACTAAATGTCATGATATGATTCCTGACAAGTCCTTCGGTTGCTTATGCAACGGCCTCTGCGTTTTCTCCGGAGTCATCTGTAACTTACAGTCGCAGGAAACTATTTCCTTGTCATAAGTTTGACGTTTGCTCTAACATTGTTTGTATAACCTAGCTCCTTCTAATTAAACCCTTGTCGTTCTTCAGACAACTGATAGATATTTTCTGTTTGTAAAAACCGATTATTCTATAGCCGAAAATGAACGTCTTGTTGTTTTAGGGAAACGGTGAGCGGGGAATGATTAATACGTGCAACGGTTTCGATGCACTGTTCAGACACCTTCCGACACGCGGAACAATACTATCGTAAACAGTCATCCCTGCGAGATAGCCCTAGCGATCGGCGCTGCCAGTTCTCGGAATCGATCTCTTAATTAGATCAAATCGCTCCATATACGACTCGTTTTGGTATAATTAGTGTTGTATAAAGCTCGAGTCTTTGAAGCTACAAAGCTTAAAAATCATATGAAGCTCGCGGCTCGAGGCTCGAGCTTCATGGCTCGAGTCGTCGAGGCTCGAAACTCGAGCTTTAAGGCTCGGGTCTCGAAGCTCGAGGCTAACACGTTCACTGCCGAGCGTGTTTCTGCTGGTTTGTCTTCAGCGCCAAAGAGTGATTGCCCATTAGAATCATATAATAATATATTACACAATATGATTATATGTATTGTGCAAACTTATCATGCGTAGTACATTAATATTGCTGCCGGTCATCTATGACTCCCACGGCGTAAGAGTATGTTTTCACTGAAAAAGTGATTTTTCATTTTTTTTTCAGCCCACTAAAGTCGTTAAAAAGAGGACGAATTTTCTACTTTTACTCTTGCCTGTATAAATTACTTTACAAAGTCCCATTTTGTATAAAGATCCGCAGTCTAGTGATAACATACGATCAAGCCTAATTTCAGACTTTGCGTGTCATTGTTCTTGATTAGGACTTGTTAAATGGAATAATTGGAAAAATAATAGCTCGATTTCGTTTAACTGTTCGGAACAGTAAGTTCATTGTATCATTGTGGTTTTTTCATTCAAAGTAATGAATTTCGCATTAGCAGTTTATATACGTTACCCGGACCGACAGACAGAGTTTTATTAACGGTTATACGGATTTACGATCGGCAGAGACTATGCCGTAGTTTAAAACGTTGATTCGAAAAATTTATGCTTATGTTCACGTCAGTATTTCATGGATGTCTCGCAAAGTCTTCGCAAGTTTAGTTTAATGAGGTTTGGGTGTTGCAGAACTAATTTACAAAAACCACGCTTTTCTGGATGTTTTTGGATTATTCCCCCTTGAAGCTTTAAAAGCTTGAGATTCGTGTAATATTAGAGTTAAAAACTGAAAACTTTTAGGTTACGTTTTAAGGCTTCGAAAACGCAAGGTCTGTACATTACTTCACTACATACAATTTATACGACTCGAGCCTTCAAGCTTAAAGGCTAGAGCGTTAAAGACTGGAGCTTTCACGACTCAAGCTTCTAACCTTGAGGGTTCGAGCCTTTAGGGTTTGAACCGCGACTCGAGCTGTTAAAGCTCAAGACTCGAGGCTCATTTTAACAACACTAGGTATAATACCTTGTTTTGTTATTCCACTTAGAGTTGTACCAAAATTGGTAAAAGTGTTGCGAGCTCAAAACATAAAAGGGGCGTGTCTTTTGTTATTATAGTTCAGGTATTAATTAAACTGGATGGCTATTTAATTTCAATAACCTACCAGCCTTTATACATCTACGAAAAAATGTACGTTTTCTATTCTTATGATTGGTTATATTGTAACTGCATTACGCATGTAAAATTATCGCATATTCAATAATTTTACGTTGCAATGTACAACAATTTTTTTTATATCTCGGTGAGTGTATCTATTTTAAAATCTTTAAGTATTAACTGAATATTTCGATTACTGTTTCAGGTAAGTGTCGTGACTCCACATGGAAAATTATATTCCAGCTGTATTTTTGGATATTGTGTGAGTACAGATATATCATACTTATGGAACCCACTACGAACAGTGTTTGCAGAAAAAATTCTAGAAATAGAAATCCGCGCTCTTATAAATCATTCCTGAAACTGTCAATTACGGCAAGGTATTTCTATAAATTCTAAACACCTCTGTTTATTAAAAACAATCAAATGTACATGAAAAATTACATCAATCAATATTAAAGCTATATATGTATTGTATAAGTAACAATATTCTTATATTCTTATAAGTGATAAATTCAGAATTTTTTTACCTTCTAAAAAATGTTATGTTATATCTGTTCTTTAATCTTTCTCGTATTTTTAAATCTTAACTTTAATATTTAACTGGCATCGAGTTCACCACCCACCCTATTTTACTTAATTTTTGATACTCTGGAGATTTCTTGGTTTTAAAATACACATTATATCCACAGTAAAGAATTGTAAAAATGCCAATTAATTATTATTCGCTTTTCAATCCAACCCGAAAGAAATCGTTCATTTTAGCCATTTAACACTCATGTACCCCCTGAAGCTCACTCGGTATTGCTATGTGTACAATAATTTACGCCTAAAAACCTATAATTAAAGCGTTTTTACTTCCTATTGTCTCCGTATTTCTCAATCTGATGCTGCTTCCTTCAATTCTGTAATGGTTCAGCTGACCAATTAAAACTTTTGGTTGGTGGTTATTGAACCGAAACAAGAATAACTTTAGTAACGAATCATCACACGACACACCCATTATTAGGGTGTCATTGGATTGTGCTATGAAGCTAGCTGCAATTTCTTGCGAATCATTGGAGATAATTTTTTCAAAACGACACGACTTACACTCGAAAGCCTCTATACTAATAACTATTGTTTGTCCAATCAGACGAGCTAATAAAAATAACCAAAACATTCAAATAATGGTCATCACTTCTCTTTGTTTATAGTTACTGACTCGACTCATTGGATGAAGTATCAACTGCGGATTTTATGCATAAACAACAAAACTTCCATCGAGTTTAATCACTTTTTCATTTTTTTTTCAGCCCACTAAAGTCGTTAAAAAGAGGACGAATTTTCTACTTTTACTCTTGCCTGTATAAATTACTTTACAAAGTCCCATTTTGTATAAAGATCCGCAGTCTAGTGATAACATACGATCAAGCCTAATTTCAGACTTTGCGTGTCATTGTTCTTGATTAGGACTTGTTAAATGGAATAATTGGAAAAATAATAGCTCGATTTCGTTTAACTGTTCGGAACAGTAAGTTCATTGTATCATTGTGGTTTTTTCATTCAAAGTAATGAATTTCGCATTAGCAGTTTATATACGTTACCCGGACCGACAGACAGAGTTTTATTAACGGTTATACGGATTTACGATCGGCAGAGACTATGCCGTAGTTTAAAACGTTGATTCGAAAAATTTATGCTTATGTTCACGTCAGTATTTCATGGATGTCTCGCAAAGTCTTCGCAAGTAATATTGCTCACCCATTTACTTAGTTTTCCAAGCGCTTCGGAGACAGAAATCTATTTCTGATATCGGAATACGGTTCATTGATGATTGATAGCTCTATGGTTTCGTTTCTCGAGATGGCTTTATTTATATCAGAAACTTTCCAATCGATATTTTATACCTGCTCGTCTACAGTTGCGGCCTTCCCTCTTATGGGACCTATTTTTATGAAACTGCTGTGTGACATGAAAAGCCCGTGATTCGTTGACTTACGTAGAACTCGAATGCGCACATCTATAGTACGTATTTAGCATTGAAATTAAAGGACGTGACGGATTACATCAATGACTTGGTATTTTTCGTGTCTCTGATTAGAGATTCGATTATTAGCGCCAGCGGAATAAGTATGTATACTCCATAGAAAATTAATCGTTCGGACATAAAAAAGTAGTTTGCAATTACATACTAAACTGCAAATTTTATAGATTTATAACATTGTCTAAAATTCTACATACCTACATTATGTAGTACAAAATTTAGTATAGCTTAACAGAATTCTTATTTATTTTATGTGTAATCTGATGCAACCATTGATAGAGCAAATACGTTTCTGTTTGATTCTGATTTCTGTAAATTAGTATCCTGTAATACTAATTACAATAATTAATGTAAATTGTAATGTCTATCAATATGTACGAAAAGCGTATATTAAAATATTTATATACGAGGGTTGCCTCTTATATTTCGGGAATGGGCGATCCTAGTGCTGCCATCTGGAAACCGACGTCTCTGTCGTAAAGTTCGACTTTTTTGTCAGTATTCGTACTACGAACGTTTTGACGTACAGACGCTATTTGTGTTGTTTACAGTGACTCGAAAAAT